>NW_021823258.1:623366-651165 GCF_901001165.1 Salmo trutta
GACTGGTCGTCCTCTGTACCTGACAGTAGATGTGTTTATAGTATCAGACTGGTCGTCCTCTGTACCTGACAGTAGATGTGTTTATAGTATCAGACTGGTCGTCCTCTGTACCTGACAGTAGATGTGTGTTGTTTTCCAGTCGTATCAGAGACTAACTGTGTACCTGTTCCTTCCCAGCTGTTCAACACCCAGGCTCAGAGCCTCCTCCTCATGACCTCGGTGGCCATGCCTGTGTTCAGCAAGAAGAAGGAGACGGTGAGTGTCTGGGATTAGTCCCATAGGACTCTGGTCTAAAGTAGTGCACTACATAGGGAATAGGACTCTGGTCTAAAGTAGTGCACTACATAGGGAATAGGACTCTGGTCTAAAGTAGTGCACTATATAGGGAATAGGGCTCTGGTCTAAAGTAGTGCACTATATAGGGAATAGGGCTCTGGTCTAAAGTAGTGCACTATATAGGGAATAGGGCTCTGTTTGGACCAAGCCCTAGAGTGAAGCTAAATCAACCACGACAGTGACAGGCCGGGCTGATTCATGGTACTGTCGGCTAATGGACCCATCCTTGTCTCTCTGTGTCTCTGTCTGTCTGCGTCCAGTTGTCTCATGGTATTCTGCTGGGGGTTGTGGGTACTGACGTCCCTCTGAGAGAGCTGATGAGGCTGGCTCCTAGATACAAGGTACCAAAAACCTTTCACCTGTTTGGACAACACGTTCCTGTAGTCTTTGATGTCCTCCTATGGAGCTGTTTAGTCTGTACTGATACCTTATCGACTGTCTGACCCTCCTCCATGAGATACATGTCTCCCTGTGTGTCTCCTGTAGCTGGGTGTCCATGGTTACGCCTTCCTCAACACCAACAACGGTTATATTCTGGCCCACCCTGCCCTCCGACCCCTGTATAAGGAGGGAAAGAAGCTGAAGCCAAAACCCAACTACAACAGTGTGGATCTGGCTGAGGTGGAGTGGGAGGACACAGATGAGACAGTGAGTAATAACACACACACACACACACACACACACACACACACACACACACACACACACACACACACACACACACACCACACACACACACAGGCACATACACAGGCACACACATACACACACCCACACACACACACACACACACACACTTACAAAACAAATATAACACGCTAGCATTTAGTTTACATTGTAAATATTGATTGTAAATAGATGGCTCAGAGCTATTTGGTTCAGTTTCATTATTCACAACAATATCACTGATGAATACTAATGAATAGGTCACACACACACACACACACACACACACACACACACACACACACACACACACACACACACACACACACACACACACACACACACATCCACACGTTTCTTATTCACAGCCACATTAGACAGTCTCTGATTGTGACCGTGTGTATGTTCCTTTCAGTTGAGAACTGCCATGGTAAAAGGAGAGACAGGGACTCTGTCCTTAGACGTCAGAGCCACTGTAGAGAAAGGGGTAAGTTATGGATAACACAGCACTAGTCCTAGTACAAGGTGACATGACATAGTTATTGATAACACAGCAGTAGTCCTAGTACAAGGTGACATGACATAGTTATTGATACACAGCAGTAGTCCTAGTACAAGGTGACATGACATAGTTATTGATAACACAGCAGTAGTCCTGGTACAAGGTGACATGACATAGTTATTGATACATAGCAGTAGTCCTAGTACAAGGTGACATGACATAGTTATTGATACACAGCAGTAGTCCTAGTACAAGGTGACATGACATAGTTATTGATAACACAGCAGTAGTCCTGGTACAAGGTGACATGACATAGTTATGGATAACACAGCAGCAGTCCTGGTACAAGGTGACATGACATAGTTATGGATAACACAGCAGTAGTCCTGGTACAAGGTGACATGACATAGTTATTGATAACACAGCACTAGTCCTAGTACAAGGTGACATGACATAGTTATTGATAACACAGCAGTAGTCCTAGTACAAGGTGACATGACATAGTTATTGATAACACAGCAGTAGTCCTGGTACAAGGTGACATGACATAGTTATTGATAACACAGCAGTAGTCCTGGTACAAGGTGACATGACATAGTTATGGATAACACAGCAGTAGTCCTAGTACAAGGTGACATGACGTAGTTATTGATAACACAGCAGTAGTCCTGGTACAAGGTGACATGACAAAGTTATTGATAACACAGCAGTAGTCCTGGTACAAGGTGACATGACATAGTTATTGATAACACAGCAGTAGTCCTGGTACAAGGTGACATGACATAGTTATTGATAACACAGCAGTAGTCCTGGTACAAGGTGACATGACATAGTTATTGATAACATAGCAGTAGTCCTGGTACAAGGTGACATGACATAGTTATTGATAACACAGCAGTAGTCCTGGTACAAGGTGACATGACATAGTTATTGATAACACAGCAGTAGTCCTAGTACAAGGTGACATGACATAGTTATGGATAACACAGCAGTAGTCCTTGTACAAGGTGACATGACATAGTTATGGATAACACAGCAGTAGTCCTGGTACAAGGTGACATGACATAGTTATTGATACACAGCAGTAGTCCTGGTACAAGGTGACATGAGATAGAGCCTACTACAACCTTTAAGAGCTGTTTATTCTCCTACCAGAGAAGAGTCATGTTTCTGAAGAATGACTACTTCTACACAACCATCAACGAGACGCCGTTCAGGTTGGTTCAGTCAACACAGACAATTAACATTCTTCTTCTATACAGACGTGTCATAAACAGTTATAATGTGGCAAAAACAATAGAAAGCGTGTAAACGTGTAATGAGTGTGTTTCTACAGTCTTGGCATGGTGCTGACCAGAGGGCACGGTGAATACATCTTCATAGGGAACGTGTCTGTAAAGGAAGGTAAGTCGTCTGTCTTACCTGAACAACAAACACTGCAGTATAACTACTAAACCATGGTGTTAAAGCTTGTTTTCATCCACAGGTCTCTGCAGTATAACTACTAAACCAGGTGTTATAGCTTGTTTTCATCCACAGGCCTCTGCAGTATAACTACTAAACCAGGTGTTATAGCTTGTTTTCATCCACAGGCCTCTGCAGTATAACTACTAAACCAGGTGTTATAGCTTGTTTTCATCCACAGGCCTCTGCAGTATAACTACTAAACCAGGTGTTAAAGCTTGTTTTCATCCACAGGCCTCTGCAGTATAACTACTAAACCACTGTGTTATAACTTGTTTTCATCCACAGGCCTCTGCAGTATAACTACTAAACCACGGTGTTATAACTTGTTTTCATCCACAGGCCTCTGCAGTATAACTACTAAACCATCGTGTTAAAGCTTGTTTTCATCCACAGTCTTCTGCAGTATAATTACTAAACCATGGTGTTATAACTTGTTTTCATCCACAGGCCTCTGCAGTACAACTACTAAACCATGGTGTTATAACTTGTTTTCATCCACAGGTCTCTGCAGTATAACTACTAAACCATGGTGTTATAACTTGTTTTCATCCACAGGCCTCTGCAGTATAACTACTAAACCATGGTGTTAAAGCTTGTTTTCATCCACAGGTCTCTGCAGTATAACTACTAAACCATGGTGTTAAAGCTTGTTTTCATCCACAGGTCTCTGCAGTATAACTACTAAACCATGGTGTTAAAGCTTGTTTTCATCCACAGTCTTCTGCAGTATAATTACTAAACCATGGTGTTATAACTTGTTTTCATCCACAGGCCTCTGCAGTATAACTACTAAACCACTGTTTTATAACTTGTTTTCATCCACAGGCCTCTGCAGTATAACTACTAAACCATGGTGTTATAACTTGTTTTCATCCACAGGTCTCTGCAGTATAACTACTAAACCATGGTGTTATAACTTGTTTTCATCCACAGGCCTCTGCAGTATAACTACTAAACCATGGTTGTTAAAGCTTGTTTTCATCCACAGGTCTCTGCAGTATAACTACTAAACCATGGTGTTAAAGCTTGTTTTCATCCACAGGTCTCTGCAGTATAACTACTAAACCATGGTGTTAAAGCTTGTTTTCATCCACAGGCCTCTGCAGTATAACTACTAAACCATGGTGTTATAGCTTGTTTTCATCCACAGGCCTCTGCAGTATAACTACTAAACCACGGTGTTATAACTTGTTTTCATCCACAGGTCTCTGCAGTATAACTACTAAACCACGGTGTTAAAGCTTGTTTTCATCCACAGGTCTCTGCAGTATAACTACTAAACCATGGTGTTATAACTTGTTTTCATCCACAGGCCTCTGCAGTATAACTACTAAACCACGGTGTTATAACTTGTTTTCATCCACAGGTCTCTGCAGTAAACTACTAAACCAGGTGTTATAACTTGTTTTCATCCACAGGTCTCAATGACCTGATGCAGCCAGATGTGTCCATCGCAAATGAGTGGTGAGTGTTTGACAAATCAGTTTCTCTCCCTATTCTTTCACTCACCAGCTAGCTATACAACCTGACTGGTACACTATTACTGATGTGTGTGTGTGTGTGTGTGTGTGTGTGTGTGTGTGTGTGTGTGTGTGTGTGTGTGTGTGTGTGTGTGTGTGTGTACAGGACCTACTGTGAGACAGACATTGACCCTCACCACCGCAAGCTGACCCAGCTACAGGCTGTGTTTCGATACCTCACTGGGAAGGAACCTGATCTGGAGTGTGAGCTTTCCACATACATCACACTTAACCCACAGTACATTCAAATAGTAATACGCTATTTCAAAAAGAGCCTTAGATTGACCTTTAACAGGAATCTCATTCATGGTCTCTAGGTGATGAGAAACTGTTGAGACAGACTCTGTTTGATGCTGTGGTCACAGCCCCCATGGAGGCTTACTGGACAGCATTGATGCTCAACCCATCTGGGTAATTACCATGGATACTGCCCTACTACACTACTACACTACCACGCTACTACACTACTACACTACTACACTACTACACTACTACACTACTATACTACCACACTACTACACTACTACACTACTATACTACCACGCTACTACACTACTACACTACCACACTACTACACTACCACACTACTTCACCACTACACTACCACACTACTACACTACCACACTACTACACTACTACACTACTACACTACCACACTACTACACTACCACACTAAACCACTAAACCACTACACTACTACACTACTACACTACCACACTACTACACTACTACACTACTACACTACCACACTACTACACTACCACACTAAACCACTAAACCACTACACTACTACACTACCACACTACTACACTACCACACTACCACACTACTACACTACTACACTACTACACTACTACACTACTACACTACCACACTACCACACTACTACACTACCACACTACTACACTACCACACTACACTACTACACTACTACACTACCACACTACTACACTACTACACTACCACACTAAACCACTACCACACTAAACCACTACACTACTACACTACTACACTACCACACTACCACACTACTACACTACTACACTACTACACTACTACACTACCACACTACTACACTACTACACTACCACACTACTACACTACCACACTAAACCACTACACTACTACACCACTACACTACTACACTACACCACTACACCACTACACTACTACACTATTACACTACTACACTACCACACTACCACACTACTACACTACCACACTACTACACTACTACACTACCACACTAAACCACTACACTACTACACCACTACACTACTACACTACTACACTAAACCACTACACTACTACACTATTACACTACTACACTACCACACTACCACACTACTACACTACCACACTACTACACTACCACACTAAACCACTACACTACTACACTACTACACTACCACACTACCACACTACTACACTACTACACTACCACACTACTACACTACTACACTACCACACTACTACACTACTACACTACTACACTACTACACTACCACACTACTACACTACCACACTACTACACTACTACACTACCACACTACTACACTACTACACTACCACACTACTACACTACACTACCACACTACTAAACCACTACACTACTTCACCACTACACTACTACACTACCACACTACTACACTACCACACTACTACACTACTACACTACCACACTACTACACTACTACACTACTACACTACCACACTACTAAACCACTACACGACTACACTACTACACTACTACACTACTACACTACTACACTACCACACTACCACACTACCACACTACTACACTACTACACTACACTACCACACTACTAAACCACTACACTACTTCACCACTACACTACTACACTACCACACTACTACACTACTACACTACCACACTACTACACTACCACACTACCACACTACTACACTACCACACTAAACCACTACACTACCACACTACACTACTACACTACTACACTACCACACTACTACACTACCACACTACTACACTACCACACTAAACCACTACACTACTACACTACCACACTACTAAACCACTACACTACTACACTACCACACTACTACACTACCACACTACCACACTACCACACTACCACACTACTACACTACCACACTACCACACTAAACCACTACACTACTACACTACCACACTACTACACTACCACACTACCACACTACTACACTACTACACTACTACACTACTACACAACTACACTACTATACTACTACACTACCACACTACTACACTACTACACAACTACACTACTATACTACTACACTACCACACTACTACACCACTACACTACTACACTACCACACTACTAAACCACTACACTACTACACTACTACACTACTACACTGCTACACTACTACACTAAACCACTACACTACTACACTATTACACTACCTACACTACTACACCACTACACTACACCACTACACCACTACACTACTACACTACTACACTAAACCACTACACTACTACACTATTACACTACCTACACTACTACACCACTACACTACTACACTACTACACTACACCACTACACCACTACACTACTACACTACTACACTACACCACTACACTACTACACTACTACACCACTACACTACTACACTACTACACTACTACACCACTACACTACTACACTACTACACTAAACCACTACATTAGAGGCCTACCAGACAGACATGATCTTCAACCCATCTGGGTGGTAACAGTGCTGTAACATACCATGCTGCCATTATATCCCATATTTATTATCTGTTGATAAATGTTCTACATCATTTTTCCGTCATTGTTTAGATTTGATTAGATGGCTGATTTTCAGCTGTTGTGTTATTGCCCCTCCTCGTCTCTCCTCTGTGTGTTCAGTATGGACGAGGGGGTGGAGACTGCGTTCCTGGGGACCCGGTCTGGTCTGATGAGGGTCAGCAGATATGTGGGCATTGAGAAACGTGTTGCCAAGTAAGTCAGACCTCCAGTACTGAAACACATTGGCTTATCATCGGTTGTTTTACTGGGTTGTCTCTGCTGTACATAAGTGGCTACATTTATTACATCCGGTGGGTGAGTCAGTGGGTGAGTGGGTGAGTGGGTGGGTTAGTGGGTGGGTGGGTGGGTGAGTTAGTGGGTGGGTGGGTGAGTTAGTGAGTGAGTGGGTGAGTCAGTGGGTGAGTGGGTGGGTTAGTGGGTGAGTTAGTGGGTGGGTGAGTTAGTGGGTGGGTTAGTGGGTGGGTGAGTGGGTGAGTTAGTGGGTGGGTGGGTGAGTTAGTGGGTTGGTGGGTGAGTTAGTGGGTTGGTGGGTGAGTTAGTGGGTGGGTGAGTTGGTGAGTTAGTGGGTTGGTGGGTGAGTTGGTGAGTTAGTGGGTGAGTTAGTGGGTGGGTGGGTGGGTGAGTTAGTGGGTGGGTGAGTAGGTGAGTTAGTGGGTGGGTTAGTGGGTGGGTGGGTGGGTGAGTTAGTGGGTGGGTGGGTGAGTTAGTGGGTGGGTGGGTGGGTGAGTTAGTGGGTGGGTGAGTTAGTGGGTGGGTGGGTTAGTGGGTGGGTGGGTTAGTGGGTGGGTGAGTTAGTGGGTGGGTGGGTGAGTTAGTGGGTGGGTGAGTTAGTGGGTGGGTGAGTTAGTGGGTGGGTGGGTGAGTTAGTGGGTGAGTGAGTTAGTGGGTGGGTGAGTTAGTGGGTGGGTGAGTTAGTGGGTGGGTGAGTTAGTGGGTGGGTGGGTGAGTTAGTGGGTGGGTGGGTGGGTGAGTTAGTGGGTGGGTGGGTGAGTTAGTGGGTGGGTGAGTGAGTTAGTGGGTGGGTGAGTTAGTGGGTGGGTGGGTGGGTGAGTTAGTGGGTGGGTGGGTGGGTGGGTGAGTTAGTGGGTGGGTGAGGTAGTGGGTGGGTGGGTGAGTAGGTGAGTTAGTGGGTGGGTGAGTCCTTTGTACAGTATAACAGTCAGAAGATACCATGACTGTAGCAGGATGGCTGTAAACCTCTACTTGCCAAAAGGAGATTTACTCTGTTATTCAGTCTGTCTGTAGAAACGGACTAGTCTGTCTGTAGTCTACTCTGCTCTCAGAGAGACTCTTATCTCTCCAGTAACTGTTCTTGTTAGGGCTCTTCAGGACTCTTAACTGCCCTGGCAGTACCCTCTTGCCAGGCAGGGTTTTGGCTCAGAGTGACTAACACCCTACATAATCTCACTAGCTATCAGTCATCTGATTGCTCCCGTTACTCATTGTGTAATTCTCCTCTGTGAGGGAGAGTTTTGGGCCAGCAGCTCTTTGTTGACCTTAACAAGTGTGTGTCTACATGATCCATTAGGAGGCTCTGTGTTTGATGGATCTGAAGATATCAGCCTGGAGACTGACTGAGTCCCTATTCCATATGGGCAGTACTTTTGACCGGGCCCTATGGACTCTGGTTTAGAGGTAGTGTATTATATAGGCCCTATGGACTCTGGTTTAGAGGTAGTGTATTATATAGACCCTATGGACTCTGGTTTAGAGGTAGTGTATTATATAGGCCCTATGGACTCTGGTTTAGAGGTAGTGTATTATATAGGCCCTATGGACTCTGGTTTAGAGGTAGTGTATTATATAGGCCCTATGGACTCTGGTTTAGAGGTAGTGTATTATATAGGGATTAGAGTGCCATTTGGGACTCAACCGTTTGATTTGAAATTTGTTTTGAAAACGAACTTGCCGACTCTGCAAAATGGAGAGTCCCTCTTACAGCGATTGTGTACAGGGATGGCTGGGTTATTGCTCTTAGTTCTGAGGGACGTGTTTGTGTTTGTGTTTGTGTTGTTTCCTTTGTGGAGAAATTACCTTCAAGAATAACCTCCAGTGGACTGTCATGGCCCTCTAGTGGGTGATGAAGGAGGTTGGTGGCACCTTATTGGGGAGGACAGGCTTGTGGTATTGGCTGGAGTGACATTAGTGGAATGGTATCACATATATCAATTCCATGGTTTCCAGGTGTCTGATGCCATTCCATTATTATGAGCCCTCCTCCCCTCAGCAGCCTCCTTTGGTCAGGGCATCTAGGTAGTACAATACGGTAGGGGAGAGTGGGGTAAGATGAGCCATTTTTACATTCAGCATCACTCTGTCAAAGGAAATAAAGTTTTCTTTCTGATAAGGATACATATACATATATTTACATATATTTACATATATTTCAGGATGTTGTGTATCCCTGGAAATAATCAAAATTCATGTAAACATTACAGTTTTGAAAACATAGCTTGTCTGCACGACAGGGTAAGTTAAGCCGCCTACAAATCTCTCTATTGAATGAAATATTACCACTACTATTTTAAAACCATGTCTATCTTTATTTCTTAAACACAATTCATCACAAATGCTTTTTTTGGTCTTTTTAAGCATCTTTTGACACAGGCTTAATACCTAACAAACACTTTGTGATTTTGAAGCACTTTAACATAGGCAGGCCCTGTTGTTACCTCATATCCCAGAGATAGTACCTCGCATTACGCCTGGGAGGAAAACACTTCCATTGGCTCAATTTACCCCAAGGCAGACATTTTCACTATATTAGCCCACACTGCTATAATGATGTACTTTCATGTTAGGTTTAGGTCCTCATATTGAAGCTTACAGAGACCTCAACTGATGTATAGAACAATCTTAATATCTACTTTAGTTTAGATACAAGCATTATGAAACCTACGGTGTAACATAACACCTTCATTTGACTTGGGGAAAATCCGTTTTTTAACCTACTGTAACTTGCTTACTCCTTTTTCCATGTGGTTTCTTCCTTCACAGACTCCCTGAAATGAAGGCCTCTTCCTAAATATTTGGTTAAATTATTAATGTGGTGTATTGTTTACTAGAAACAAGGGTGGCTCAACTTACCCCTTTGGCTCAACTTACCCCTTTGGTTCAACTTACCCCACTCTCCCCTCTACACACTGCTTCAACAGCACATTGTTCTTCTGACATGGTTGCTTTCTGAATCTGGCTAACTTCTCTGTATCTTACCACACACCCCTCACCCCTTCTTGTGACCTGTGACCCTCCCAACTCCTGTGTTTCCAGACCAAAGGTCTTCTCCAAGTCAGTACATGACAGAAAATGACCTGATTTTGGTTCATTTTGGTCTTAAAGGTTTCTTTTAGTTGCAAAAAGCAAGCTTCAATGGACTGGCTTCTGCATTTCATCACATGCAGAAGCAAAGCTTTTAACTAGGACCAAAACAGTAGATTATAATCCTGTAGATCCTATCCTAGTGATAATGCCTTGCATTAAACACGGCAAGAAAACCCTTCAATTTGCTCAACTTGCCATTGGCTCAACCATTGGCTCAACCATTGGCTCAATTTACCCCAAGGCAAACATTTTGACTATATTAACCCTCACAGCTACAATGATGCACTTTCATGCCAGGTTTAGGTCCTCATATTGAAGCTTACAGTATAGAGACCCCAACTGATGTACAGAACAATCTTAAAATGATCTACTTTGGTTTAGTTAAAGCTTTAAACTAGTACCAAGACAGTAGATTATAATCCTGTAGATCATTTTAACTAGGACCAAGACAGTAGATTATAATCCTGTAGATCATTTTAACTAGTACCAAGACAGTAGATTATAATCCTGTAGATAATTTTAACTAGGACCAAGACAGTAGATTATAATCCTGTAGATCATTTTAACTAGGACCAAGACAGTAGATTATAATCCTGTAGATCATTTTAACTAGTACCAAGACAGTAGATTATAATCCTGTAGATCATTTTAACTAGTACCAAGACAGTAGATTATAATCCTGTAGATCCCAGCCTGCCTTCCTCGCACTGCACTGGCTTCTTGTTTTACAATTGATTTCAAGATTTTGGCAACACTTTATGATAGCTTTCATTAAAAAGCCTTTTAAATGCTTATAGATGTTTACAAATGCTCATAAATGTTTTTTTAAAATATTTTATTGATCACTTAAATCAATAAGTAATAATTGTATCTGTGTTACACCCAATTCTGACCCCTCACAGGAAATTCCTGTCTCCGTCGGACAAGGAGAACATCTTTACAATGGACCACTTCCCCGTGTGGTATCGCCGCGCTGCAGAGTACCCCGCCGGCAAGTTCCTGTACTACATCCCCAAAGAGGACACCAGAGGTAGGGACTACTTTCTCTCTGCTCCACCACACACTGTTGTGATTGTCTTGTAACAGTACAATAACCACCTAATAATACCCGTATGGAGTCTGGGACAACAACTGAACAGTTACACCAGGAGTAGGAACTACTTTCTACTTTCAGAGGTAGGGACTACTTTCTCTCTGTTCTCCCACTCTGTCGCCCGGGAAAATTGGCCAGTTGATCAATATATGCCATTAAGCAAACACTTTTATCCAAAATGATGAAAGCGCCATGCTCTACCAACTGAGCTACAGAGGATCAATAGCTATTTATGTTTGTGATTGTCTTGTAAAAGTACAATAACCACCTAATACAATGTCCTTGTGGAGTTTAAATAAACGGAATAGTAACATCAAAGGTAGGGACTACTTTCTCTCTGCTCCCACAGAGATACAGTCGCCATAGCAACCCCCAGCCTAGCAACCGCCAGCAGCGACAGACAGCAAGCCCCTTTATCTAGGTAGTGTCCCGAGTGGCACCCTATTCCCTATGTAGTGCACTACTTTTGTCCAGGGTTCACAGGGAACCATAGGGAATAGGGTAACATTTGGGATGCATATTTACTCTCTAAACATTACTCACAAGCTACCTTAGTGGCTCTGGTGAATTTCCATTTTTATAAACCCAGACACGATCAATAGCTTTCCTGTTTGTGATTGTCTTGTAACAGAACAATAACCACCTAATACAGATAGACAGCCTGTCTGGGACTAAAGCACAACAGTACAGGGAGATTTAACATCTATTCTGGCTGGTGCAACGCCAGGGTGTATGTATCCAGGGTGTATGTATCCAGGGTGTATGTATCCAGGGTGTATGTATCCAGGGTGTATGTATCCAGGTGTATGTATCCAGGGTGTATGTATCCATGGTGTATGTATCCAAGGTGTATGTATCCAGGGTGTATGTATCCAGGGTGTATGTATCCAGGGTGTATGTATCCAGGGTGTATGTATCCAGGGTGTATGTATCCAGCGTGTATGTACAGGTAACTCAACAGTCAGAAAGGCTGTATCTGCGTATTGTCCAATGTAGACCAGTGGCTCTAGTTACATTTCTACATGTCAGTCTCTTATCCATAGCAGCTCACTGTACAATCATTTCACTCAACTCCAGGAAGTAAAACAGCTTATTGAAAGATCTTGACATTTACATAGTGGTCACGATTAGGGCTGGCACAATTACCGTATTACCGTATTGCCGTATAACCGGTTAACCATATTACCGTATAACCGTATAACCGTATTACCGTATAACCGTATTACCATATTGCCATATAACCATATTCCCGTATTACCGTATAACCGGTTAACTGTATTGCCGGTTAACCATATTACCGTATAACCGTATAACCGTATTACCGTATAACCGTATTACAGTATAACCGTATTACAGTATTACCGTATAACCGTATACCCGTATTACATTATAACCGTATTACCGTATAACCGTATTACCATATTATCGTATTACAGTATAACCGTATAACCGTATTACAGTATAACCGTGTGACCGAGGATTATGGATGAAGACCCGTCATGTAAATAAAATAACCGTCATAAGCGTTTAAACCCTCCAGCTGCAGCCCGCGCAGTCAGGAGGAGAATATGCACATATTCGCCTCCCTCCAGCTGCAGCCCGCGCAGTCAGGAGGAGAATATGTGCATCTTCAACAACAATAACAAAGATTACAACTGTGTGTCACGTCCTGGCCAGTATAAGGGTTAATTGGTATTGTAGTTTGGTCAGGACGTGGCAGAGGGTATTTGTTTTATGTGGTTCGGGGTGGTGTGTTTGTTGAAGGGGCATTTGATTTAGGTATTCCGGGGTTTTTGGGCACTGTTTGATTTTCATGTATTCTATGTTTAGTCTAGTGTGTCTGTTTCTATGTTTGGGTTCATTGGGGTTGGGACTCTCAGTTGAAGGCAGGTGTTGTCTATTTGCCTTTGATTGAGAGTCCCATATGAGGGTGTGTTTGTGTTTGTCTTTTGTGGGAGATTGATTTTGCACTGCGTTTTATATAGCCTGCAAAACTGTCATTCGTCGTTCTTGTTGTTTTCTTGTTTTCTCGTGTTCAACGTCATTTAATAAATTAAGATGATGAGCACCAACTCTACTGCGTATTGGTCCACGTTCTCAGACGACGATTTCTCTATATCATCGGAAGATGAAGAAACTTGTGACACTGTGACTGCAGTCATTTGGCTGAACAATAACCGTCGTCCAAAATTCATCGCAGCCCTAATCACGATCAGCACATGTAAATCCTTCCTTATAAAACTGTCGGTTGGGGAACTTAGTATATCGGTAGGACATTACCCAGGGTATGAGGGTATAAACAGTCATCTCTATTAAAGTACTTTAATGTGGTGGTCTCTGCCATGTCCCTGTGAGGCCTCTGAAAGGCTCCTGGTCTGGTGTCCTCATCAGATGTGTTCAGGGGCCATAATGTCCCCCAGTGTAGTTGTGTGATGTGGTGGCCTCTGAAAGGCTCCTGGTCTGGTGTCCTCATCAGATGTGTTCAGGGACTATGAGGAGGACCATAGCGCCACCTCCAGCCCGGATGACCTTGAGGACGAGGAGGGTATTTCAATTAAACAGCCTATCTCTACCTGGCTCACCTACCAGCATGCTTCACAGTCCCTTCTGTCTCTTTCTCCTTTATCTCTCTCTCTCAGCTTCTACCTATCTTTACCTCTCTCCATCTCTCTGTCTCGATCCCAAACACTATCTCTCTATTTCTCTCTCTCTATTCATCTCTCTCTGTCTCTCTCTGTCTCTCTGCATGATCCTTCTCTGAACTGCCTGGTCTTGTTGTAAAGTCATTAATATAGCTCTCCATTTTCTCTCCTGACGTCCATGGGATGATGAATGTGGGCGGGGGAGGGCATGGATAGTCAAGGAGGAGATGAAGGACATTTCATTATGTGTCTCTAAGTACATCGCTTAGAGTATGAACTTACCATTTCATGTTGTAGACAGACAGACAGACACTTGTGTTAGACAGTGGGTTGTCTCTGCTGTAAGCAGGCCCGGGGAGCCTTAGCATTCACCATGTAGTGTCTGTCTGTCTCTACTGACATCCCTGCAGCTCAATGCCTGATATCAATCCCCCCAGTGAGACAGATAGACGGACGGATGGGCAGACAGACAGACGGACGGACGGACGGACGGACGGGCAGACAGACAGACAGATAGATGGGCAGATAGATGGGCAGACACAGACAGACAGACAGACAGACAGACAGACAGACAGACAGACAGACAGACAGACAGACAGACAGACAGACAGACAGACAGACAGAC
This sequence comes from Salmo trutta, assembly GCF_901001165.1. NCBI lineage: Eukaryota > Metazoa > Chordata > Actinopteri > Salmoniformes > Salmonidae > Salmo > Salmo trutta. The sequence goes on from NW_021823258.1 coordinate 638,336, forward strand.
AGACAGACAGACAGACAGACAGACAGACAGACAGACATAGCCCTGTAACCAGGGAAACCAGACATGATGTCACCCTCTTCATTTACAAACAGTTAATACAGCACCTCTACACCACAGGGGGTTGGTGGCACCTTAATTAGGGAGGACTGGCTTGTGGTAATGCCTAGAGCGGAACCAGTGGAATGGTATCAAATACATCAAACAAATGGTTTCCAGGTGTTTGATGCCATTCCATTAGCTCCGTTCCAGCCATTATTGTGAGCCGTCCTCCCCTCAGCAGCCTCCACTGATACGCACACACACACACGCACACACGCACACACACACACACACACACACACACACACACACACACACACACACACACACACACACACACACACACACACACACACACACACACACACACACACACACCATGAGTCATCAGTCACAGAGTCATTCATTGAGGCTAATTAGATTTACTCACATTGTTTGTAGCACAGTGTTGTTTCCCTGACAGTGAATGGATAGATTGCATGAGTGAGCTTTGCCATTGTTGCATCCCAAATAACATCCTAGTCCCTTTACAGTGCACTACTGTTGACCAGGGCTCATAGGGAATAAGGTGCCATGGGTCACATACCATGTTACATTAAATTACATGACATTAACGTGGCATTTATGCAGAGTACATAAATGATCTGTCGCCAAATGTCATTTGCTTGTTTTAATGATTTAGTGTTAAGTCCAGCCTGCTGTAGTAGATGGAGGCCTCAGACATAACACATAGGTTTGACTGTCTGGATATGCTGTTTGTTAACGTGGTTCTGGGGCCCCAAAGGTCTGCAGGTTTTAATACCCACACGTCATATTCACACCTAATCAAGTAAAAATATTCCATTCAGCAAATGATTTTGTCGCTATCCGAAAGCGCTGCTATCAAGTCCTTGATTAACTGATTAGTTGATTCAGCCAGCTGGGCAAGAGCAAAACTCTGCACCCTTTTGATCCCCATGTTCACGATGTACAAACCCTGTGGACCTCTGTATTGGGGTTCTGAAAGCTGTCTCTATTTCTGTATCAGAGGCGTCAGGGAGGATGGTGATCGCCACCACAGCTGTGACTGTCACCGTGGGCAAGAAGACTGCAGTGGCTGGAGGTAGGAACAATCATCATCTCTTTTACATCTCTGTCCCTCGCTGTCTCGCTCTCTCGCTCTCTGTCTCTCTCTCTCTCTCTCGCTGTCTCGCTCTCTCGCTCTCTCGCTCTCTGTCTCTCTCTCTCTCGCTGTCTCGCTGTCTCTCTCTCTCTCTCTCTCTCTCTCTCTCTCTCTTGCTCCCTCGTTCTCTTGTTCTCTCGCTTTCTTTCTTTCTTTCTTTCTTTCTTTACTCCTTTCAAGCTGCTTTGGTATCTGTTGGGCAATGATTGACAACCATTCATGCTGGTTGTTGTGGTTGTGGATAGGACCACCTATGGACAGAGACTTTTTAATATGCTTTTTAATATGACTCTCTGAGTAGTGTCTCTTTACTACTAAATGTTGTCATTAATATGACTCTCTGAGTAGTGTCTCTTTACTACTAAATGTTGTCATTAATATGACTCTGAGCTCTCTGCTGTAGGAGTTGAGGTATTGCTTTGTCACAGGGCCAGACTAGAGGACAGCCCTGTGGTTGTCTGTTAGAGGCAGGAGGGTTATGATGTTCTCCTAAAGGCCTGGTGCCTGGTTGAGGAGAGAAACCACTCCATGGAACAGTCATGATAGGCTGCATTAGGAATGGCATTGAGACTGTGTGTGTGTGAATGAGAGACAGAGAGTCCTTGGCCATGCTGTGGTAACTGACACTCTCATCGGTCATAATGATCTGAGATCAGCTCTTCCCTCGTGAACTGCATCCTGAGTGTGTGTCCATCTGTCACACACACACATCACTTATCCACATTCTCTCCAATCATGTCCCCCTGAACCCCCAAACTAAACCCTCACATCAGCCCTGCTCACATTCCCCTGAACCCCCAAACTAAACCCTCACATCAGCCCTGCTCACATTCCCCTGAACCCCCAAACTAAACCCCTCACATCAACCCTGCTCACATTCCCCTGAACCCCCAAACTAAACCCCTCACATCAACCCTGCTCACATTCCCCTGAACCCCCAAACTAAACCCCTCACATCCACCCTGCTCACATTCCCCTAAACCCCCAAACTAAACCCCTCACATCCACCCTGCTCATATTCCCCTGACCCCCCCAAACTAAACCCCCTCACATCCATCCTGCTCACATTCCCCTGAACCCCCAAACTAAACCCCCTCACATCCACCCTGCTCACATTCCCCTGAACCCCCAAACTAAACCCCTCACATCCACCCTGCTCACATTCCCCTGAACCCCCAAACTAAACCCCTCACATCCACCCTGCTCACATGGTTTTCAGCTCAGCATGTTGATTGGTGAATCGGTTCCTGTTGATGACTTCTCTAATCAGTGTTCTAACCTTAACACCCAGCCAAGCTGCAGCACTCCAGCATTCTGGAGTGAGGATACTACTTACAGTGTGTGTGTGTGTGTGTGTGTGTGTGTGTGTGTGTGTGTGTGTGTGTGTGTGTGTGTGTGTGTGTGTGTGTGTGTGTGTGTGTGTGTGTGTGTGTGTGTGTGTGTGTGTGTGTGCGTTCTCAAGTGTTTGGATGGTGTAGCTAGGTAACTAGTCTACCCAGGGTTGCTCTGACCGCAGAAACACAGCTACTGGGCACATATCGCACACACAGGAAGGAAGTGTGTGTTGTGAATGTTTTATGACCACTGTGCTGTTCTGTTCCCCCCATCACGGGCTCAGCATGTGAAGCAGAGAATGCATGGCCTCACCAACAAGAGAAGGAATCAAATATGCAAGGGTGTGTGTGTGTGTGTGTGTGTGTGTGTGTGTGTGTGTGTGTGTGTGTGTGTGTGTGTGTGTGTGTGCTTGCTTGCTATATGACTGTTCTTTGTGAATTCACAGAACTCAGAAGAGGACTGGTTAAAGGAAGACTATTTATGCAGTATGTATCTTTAGGATAGGGTTTACTGGGTTAATGCAGTATGTATCTTTAGGATAGGGTTTACTGGGTTAATGCAGTATGTATCTTTAGGATAGGGTTTACTGGGTTAATGCAGTATGTATCTTTAGGATAGGGTTTACTGGGTTAATGCAGTATGTATCTTTAGGATAGGGTTTACTGGGTTAATGCAGTATGTATCTTTAGGATAGGGTTTACTGGGTTAATGCAGTATGTATCTTTAGGATAGGGTTTACTGGGTTAATGCAGTATGTATCTTTAGGATAGGGTTTACTGGGTTAATGCAGTATGTTTCTTTAGGATAGGGTTTACTGGGTTAATACAGTATGTATCTTTAGGATAGGATTTACTGGGTTAATGCAGTATGTATCTTTAGGATAGGGTTTACTGGGTTAATGCAGTATGTATCTTTAGGATAGGGTTTACTGGGTTTATGCAGTATGTATCTTTAGGATAGGGTTTACTGGGTTTATGCAGTATGTATCTTTAGGATAGGGTTTACTGGGTTAATGCAGTATGTATCTTTAGGATTGGGTTTATGCAGTATGTATCTTTAGGATAGGGTTTACTGGGTTAATGCAGTATGTATCTTTAGGATAGGGTTTACTGGGTTTATGCAGTATGTATCTTTAGGATAGGGTTTACTGGGTTAATGCAGTATGTATCTTTAGGATAGGGTTTACTGGGTTTATGCAGTATGTATCTTTAGGATAGGGTTTACTGGGTTAATGCAGTATGTATCTTTAGGATAGGGTTTACTGGGTTAATGCAGTATGTATCTTTAGGATAGGGTTTACTGGGTTTATGCAGTATGTATCTTTAGGATAGGGTTTACTGGGTTAATGCAGTATGTATCTTTAGGATAGGGTTTACTGGGTTATGCAGTATGTATCTTTAGGATAGGGTTTACCTGGTTAATGCAGTATGTATCTTTAGGATAGGTTACTGGGTTAATGCAGTATGTATCTTTAGGATAGGGTTTACTGGGTTAATGCAGTATGTATCTTTAGGATAGGGTTTACTGGGTTAATGCAGTATGTATCTTTAGGATAGGGTTTACTGGGTTAATGCAGTATGTATCTTTAGGATAGGGTTTACTGGTTAATGCAGTATGTCATCTTTAGGATAGGGTTTACTGGGTTATGCAGTATGTATCTTTAGGATAGGGTTTACTGGGTTATGCAGTATGTATCTTTAGGATAGGGTTTACTGGGTTAATGCAGTATGTATCTTTAGGATAGGGTTTACTGGGTTAATACAGTATGTATCTTTAGGATAGGGTTTACTGGGTAAGCTATGCAGTATGAATCTTTAGGATAGGGTTACTGGGTTAATGCAGTAGGTAGCTTTTAGGATAGGGTTTACTGGGTTTATGCAGTATGTATCTTTAGGATAGGGTTTACTGGGTTTATGCAGTATGTATCTTTAGGATAGGGTTTACTGGGTTAATGCAGTATGTATCTTTAGGATAGGGTTTACTGGGTTAATACAGTATGTATCTTTAGGATAGGGTTTACTGGGTTTATGCAGTATGTATCTTTAGGAAAGGGTTTACTGGGTTAATACAGTATGTATCTTTAGGATAGGGTTTACTGGGTTAATGCAGTATGTATCTTTAGGGTAGGGTTTACTGGTTTATGCAGTATGCTCCTTGAGGTCTGTGACTAGTGTTGGCTACTGAAATCCAACATGTCCCTTTTGCAGTGCTGACATAAATCTTGTGGACACTGTGTATGCTTGGGGCTTATGAAGACTCATGGATGCTTATGTTTATGAGGACTTTATGAATGTTTATGAGGACTTTATGAATGTTTATGAGGACTTTATGAATGCTTATGAGGACTTTATGAATGCTTATAAGGACTTTATGAATGTTTGAGGACTTTATGAATGTTTGAGGACTTTATGAATGCTTATGAGGACCTTATGAATGCTTATGATGACTTTATGAATGCTTATGAGGACTTTATGAATGTTTATGAGGACTTTATGAATGATTTTGAGGACTTTATGAATGTTTATGAGGACTTTATGAATGTTTGAGGACTTTATGAATGCTTATGAGGACTTTATGAATGATTATGAGGACTTTATGAATGCTTATGAGGACTTTATGAATGCTTATGAGGACTTTATGAATGATTTTGAGGACTTTATGAATGTTTATGAGGACTTTATGAATGTTTATGAGGACTTTATGAATGCTTATGAGGACTTTATGAATGATTTTGAGGACTTTATGAATGTTTATGAGGACTTTATGAATGTTTGAGGACTTTGTGAATGCTTATGAGGAGTTTATGAATGCTTATGAGGACTTTATGAATGTTCATGAGGACTTTATGAATGCTTATGAAGACTTTATGAATGCTTATGAGGACTTTATGAATGATTTTGAGGACTTTATGAATGTTTATGAGGACTTTATGAATGTTTATAAGGCTTTATGAATGCTTATGAGGACTTTCTGAATGCTCTATAAATGCTTATTCCAGACAAAACATCTTAAGGAAATACATTCTTTATTCTTTTTTTTAAACATTTCAACATTTTTTTATACACAGCCCACAAATGTTATTTCAAACAGCTTGTTATCTTGAGCAAAAAATAAAGAAGCATTTTAGTATCGTCCCTTTATAGGTTCATTATAACAATCTTAGAAAAAAACGACAGATAGGTAAATAAATAGATAGATAATAAAATATAGAATAAATGAATGGTAGGTAAAATGAAATAATAAAGCAGAATAGAGGAGATTCATCCAGGCCCACTTCAAGGGGCAACGCTCTCTCTCTCTCTCTCTCTCTCTCTCTCTCTCTCTCTCTCTCTCTCTCTCTCTCACGCTTTCTCTCTCTTGCTCTATCTTTTTTCTCCTAACATGAGTTTTAACAACAGCCACATCATTGTGCTTCATCCATACCAACAGATCCCAGACCTGGATTACGTCCCAAATGGCAACCCTATTCCCTATCTAGTGCCCACACTCTGGTCATAGGGTAGTGCCTTATGTAAGGAATAGGTTGCTATTTGGGACGTGGACCTGTATTCACATTAATAGGGATAATTACCCACTAGATCAAAGCGTGCTAGCCTGAGTACCAGACTGCTGGTGCCATCATGCCAACTACTTGTCACTCGTTGTCACGCTAAACATGTTTGGCTTGACAATGACAGCAATAAGTTAAGTTGACAGGAGAACCAACAGATCTGAGATCAGGTTAGAGCCATGCTGTCTTTGGGGATGCGCTCAGCATAACGGTAGTGTTTTATAAGTGTTGACAACCCTTGTTGATTGACAGTTGGTTAGTTGAGGAAAATGCTCATATGGTAAACTACACACTGCGTCGCAGCCTTGATTCTCAGTGGCATCATTGCAACAGTCTATATGAATGCGTGAACCAGTATTATACTATGGGGCTGCACCGACAGGAACTCAGCACCGACAGGACCGCGCACCGACAGGAACTCAGCAGGCTCATTTCATCATCCGTAATACTTCTCTTCGGGTATAGTTAGGTCATATTATAATAGTATTTACCACAGTCAACACAACAATAAAGACGATAGGCTTTTATAGCAACTCACCCCTCTTATGCTTTCTGGTTATTTCAATAATACTATTTTGATTTTATTCAGAAGACACTGTTCAGAAAATGTCTAGACATTGTATTCTATTACTTGATACATATGTACTATTATATAGAACTTCTTTAGGATATGTAATGAGTTAACGACAAACATATAGGAACTCTGACAGCGCGTACAGACGTCTTAGGCATTGGAAGAGACCGTTTAAAGTCATGAGGTTTTTGAAGCACCCTGATCAAATCTCGTATTTAATTCAGAATGATGAAAGAACAGATGAAAATTATATATATGAATATATATATAAAAATATTGTCACACCAAAATTGCTCTATTTCTCACGTTATTTCAGGGTCAAAGAATGATTTGATATTTCCTCATTCACACACCATGCTATGCTCCCTTCTACCTCTGGGTGGCACTGTTGCTACCCAGATCTGCATACGTGGACGTGTTGGATTTCGCTTTCTGTGGATTTAGTCCTTTGGTAATTATAATGTTGACAGGGAGTATGTAAATATACTGCCTATACATTCCTACTAGTATTATATCGACCATGATCCTTCCTAATAATAACAGAGAGAGAAAAAGGGAGGAAATCAGACAGAGAGAGAGAGTTGATTCTTGCAGGATGAGAGATACAGTATGATAGTGTTGGAGAGGAGCAGCATGAGGTATGATGGCTTAACTCACAACTGTCTCCTTACAGGATTGACTACTTTGTGTGTGTGTGTGTGTCACAGGCTTATATCATCCATTTAAACATATCATCCATATCAGGGCTTCTCTCTCTGTCTCTCTCTCTCTCTCTGTCTCTGTCTCTCTCTCTCTCTCTCTCTCTCTGTCGCTCTCTCTCTCACTCTCTCTCTCTCTCTCTGTCTCTCTCTTTGTCTCTCTCTCTCTGTCTCTCTCTCTCTCTGTCTCTCTCTTTGTCTCTCTCTCTGTCTCTCTCTCTCTCTGTCTCTCTCTCTCTCTGTTTCTGTCGCTGTCTCTCTCTGTCTCTCTCTCTGTCTCGCTCTCTCTGTTTTTGTCTCTGTCTCTCAGTTTCTCTGTGTCTCTGTCTCTGTCTGTTTCTCTCTCTGTCTCTCTGTCTCTCTGTCTCTCTGTCTGTCTTTGTCTCTCTCTGTTTCTGTGTCTCTCTGTCTCTGTCTCTCTCTTTGTTTCTCTCTGTCTCTGTCGCTCTCTGTCTCTCTGTCTCTGTGTCTCTCTCTGTTTCTCTCTGTCTCTGTCGCTCTCTGTCTCTCTGTCTCTGTCTCTCTCTCTGTTTCTCTCTGTCTCTGTCGCTCTCTGTCTCTCTGTCTTTGTCTCTCTCTGTCTCTGTGTCTCTGTCTCGGTCTGTCTCTCTGTCTCTCTCTCTCTCTCTCTCTCTCTCTCTCTCTCTCTGTCTCTGTCTCTCTCTCTCTCTCTCTCTCTCTCTCTCTCTCTCTCTCCTGACAGTCTTTATTTCATACCAGAGCTGTATAGTGAAACTTGATATATGTTATTATCGATTATGATATTGTTGCAAGGATCTGGAACCATCAACACCACAGACTGTAGTACATGGGTGGTACAGGGTGGTACAGGGTGGTACAGGGTGGTACGACATGACAGTTTTAGAGGATGTACTTGCTGTCCCAGAAGTGGCCATTAGAAAGATAGAAGATGATCTCTCTAATACATCTCTATGGCCCAAACCCAAATGATTTACCACATCTCTATGGCCCAAACCCAAATGATTTACCACATCCCTATGGCCCAAACCCAAATGATTTACCACATCTCTATGGCCCAAACCCAAATGATTTACCACATCTCTATGGCCCAAACCCAAATGATTTACCACATCTCTATGGCCCAAACCCAAATGATTACCACATCTCTATGGCCCAAACCCAAATGATTTACCACATCCCTATGGCCCAACCCAAATGATTTACACACATCTCTATGGCCCAAACCCAAATGATTTACCACATCCCTATGGCCCAAACCCAAATGATTTACCACATCTCTATGGCCCAAACCCAAATGATTTACCACATCTCTATGGCCCAAACCCAAATGATTTACCACATCCCTATGGCCCAAACCCAAATGATTTACCACATCTCTATGGCCCAAACCCAAATGATTTACCACATCCCTATGGCCCAAACCCAAATGATTTACCACATCCCTATGGCCCAAACCCAAATGATTTACCACATCCCTATGGCCCAAACCCAATGATTTACACATCCGATGGCCCAAACCCAAATGAATTTACCCACATCCGATGGCCCAACCCAAATGATTACCACATCTCTATGGCCCAAACCCAAATGATTTACCACATCCCTATGAGCCCAAACCAAATGATTTACCACATCTCTATGGCCCAAACCCAAATGATTACCACATCTCTATGGCCCAAACCAATGATTTACCACATCTCTATGGCCCAAACCCAAATGATTTACCACATCTCTATGGCCCAAACCCAAATGATTTACCACATCTCTATGGCCCAAACCCAAATGATTTACCACATCTCTATGGCCCAAACCCAAATGATTTACCTTCATTTTGTTTATCACCTAAAATACAAAAATACTGTCTTGCAAAGTCTCTGATCTGAGAATCACACTCACTCACTCATTCACTCACTCACTGACTCACTCACTCACTCACTCACTCACTCACTCACTCACTCACTCACTCACTCACTCACTCATTCACTCACTCACTGACTCACTCACTCACTCACTCATTCATTCACTCAATCACACACACACTTCTATGTTACCACAGCGACAGCAAACCTGATCAATGATTGGTCCCTCAACACAGATTCTACTTCCTACTTCCTGTCCCTCTAGGTCACATGATCACATGTTTTGCTATGATGCTAAATGAACAACAGAACACATACCGGTAATTAGTAAGTAAGCAAAATTACAAACAAAGTAAACAAACATAGATTAATGAAGCAAATAACAAGGAGTTCATATGGAAAAGTATCGTTCTGAGCTATAGACTCTTCATATTCCCTCTTTCCTTATAATGTGTCCCAAATGGCCCCATAGGGCTCTAGCTAAATGTAGTGCACTGCGTTGGGAATAGGGTTCATCCCATACAGTGAGGGAAAAAAGTATTTGATCCCCTGCTGATTTTGTACGTTTGCCCACTGACAAAGAAATGATCAGTCTATAATTTTAATGGTAGGTTTATTTGGACAGTGAGAGACAGAATAACAACAAAAAAAATCCAGAAAAATCCATGTAAAAAATGTTATAAATTGATTGGCATTTTAATGAGGGAAATAAGTATTTGACCCCTCTGCAAAACATGACTTAGTACTTGGTGGCAAAACCCTTGTTGGCAATCACAGAGGTCAGACGTTTCTTGTAGTTGGCCACCAGGTTTGCACACATCTCAGGAGGGATTTTGTCCCACTCCTCTTTGCAGATCTTCTCCAAGTCATTAAGGTTTCGAGGCTGACGTTTGGCAACTCGAACCTTCAGCTCCCTCCACAGATTTTCTATGGGATTAAGGTCTGGAGACTGGCTAGGCCACTCCAGGACCTTAATGTGCTTCTTCTTGAGCCACTCCTTTGTTGCCTTGGCCGTGTGTTTTGGGTCATTGTCATGCTGGAATACCCATCCACAACCCTTTTCAATGCCCTGGCTGAGGGAAGGAGGTTCTCACCCAAGATTTGACAGTACATGGCCCCGTCCATCTTCCCTTTGATGCGGTGAAGTTGTCCTGTCCCCTGAGCAGAAAAACACCCCCAAAGCATAATGTTTCCACCTCCATGTTTGTCGGTGGGGATGGTGTTCTTGAGGTCATTGGCAGCATTCCTCCTCCTCCAAACACGGCGAGTTGAGTTGATGCCAAAGAGCTCCATTTTGGTCTCATCTGACCACAACACTTTCACCCAGTTGTCCTCTGAATCATTCAGATGTTCATTGGCAAACTTCAGACGGGCATGTATATATGCTTTCATGAGCAGGGGGACCTTGCGGGCGCTGCAGGATTTCAGTCCTTCACGGCGTAGTGTGTTACCAATTGTTTTCTTGGTGACTATGGTCCCAGCTGCCTTGAGATCATTGACAAGATCCTCCCGTGTAGTTCTGGGCTGATTCCTCACTGTTCTCATGATCATTGCAACTCCACGAGGTGAGATCTTGCATGGAGCCCCAGACCGAGGGAGATTGACAGTTATTTTGTGTTTCTTCCATTTGCGAATAATCGCACCAACTGTTGTCACCTTCTCACCAAGCTGCTTGGCGATGGTCTTGTAGCCCATTCCAGCCTTGTGTAGGTCTACAATCTTGTCCCTGACATCCTTGGAGAGCTCTTTGGTCTTGGCCATGGTGGAGAGTTTGGAATCTGATTGATTGATTGCTTCTGTGGACAGGTGTCTTTTATACAGGTAACAAGCTGCGGTTAGGAGCACTCCCTTTAAGAGTGTGCTCCTTATCTCAGTTTGTTACCTGTATTAAAGACACCTGGGAGCCAGAAATCTTTCTCATTGAGAGGGGGTCAAATACTTATTTCCCTCATTAAAATGCAAATCAATTTATAACATTTTTGACATGCGTTTTTCTGGATATTTTTGTTGTTATTCTGTCTCTCACTGTTCATATAAACCTACCATTCAAATTATAGACTGATCATTTATTTGTCAGTGTGCAAACGTACAAAATCAGCAGGGGATGAAATACTTTTTTCCCTCACTATACATCCCATTTCATCCCATACATCCCATTTCATCCCATACATCCATTTCATCCCATACATCCCATTTCATCCCATACATCCCATTTCATCCCATACATCCCATTTCATCCCATTTCATCCCATACATCCCATTTCATCCCATACATCCCATTTCATCCCATACATCCATTTCATCCCATACATCCCATTTCATCCCATACATCCCATACATCCCATACATCCCATTTCATCCCATACATCCCATTTCATCCCATACATCCCATTTCATCCCATTTCATCCCATACATCCCATTTCATCCCATACATCCATTTCATCCCATACATCCCATACATCCCATTTCATCCCATACATCCCATTTCATCCCATTTCATCCCATACATCCCATTTCATCCCATACATCCCATACATCCCATACATCCCATTTCATCCCATACATCCCATTTCATCCCATACATCCCATTTCATCCCATACATCCATTTCATCCCATACATCCCATACATCCCATTTCATCCCATACATCCCATTTCATCCCATACATCCCATTTCATCCCATTTCATCCCATACATCCCATTTCATCCCATACATCCCATTTCATCCCATACATCCCATTTCATCCCATACATCCCATTTCATCCCATACATCCCATTTCATCCCATACATCCCATTTCATCCCATACATCCCATTTCATCCCATACATCCCATACATCCCATACATCCCATACATCCCATTTCATCCCATTTCATCCCATTTCATCCCATACATCCCATACATCCCATTTCATCTGTCTCTAGTTCTCTTTCATCAGCATCAGCCTGTTTATCTACCATCATATTAAGATCTGTTATCAAGACACGCCTCCCAAGCTACTATGGAATCCTGGGTAGTGGTCCAGGGTCTCATTCCACTTCACAGAGAACTGTGGTACTGTACTGTACGTGGGTTATTACCCATTTAACAACAACACAACTGGATTCACTTAGTAGCTACCTTTTTATAACCAACATCGCTAGCAAGACTGTATACCTGTAGGGTTTTGTCGGAGCAAATCTAACCAGCTCTAAAACATTACAGGAGATCAGGTTATCACGCAAACAAAACCAACAAAACCAAATGAAAAACTGACACGGGACCAAATGAATGTTTATCAAAAACCAGGAGTTGGGTCACTGCATGTAATAGAGGCTATATTAAATCATCTAAACCATAGAGCAGTATAGAATCATATACGCTCTGGTTGTCCAGCCAATTCAGGGCTGGGGGAAGATCCTGCTAGTTCGTAGGAGAGGTTGATGTCCTTCCATAGAGATTACACAGAGAGGGAAGAGAGAAGTCCCCACAGCGTGTGTGTACTCCTCCAGGAGGTGGGAACAGAGGGATGAAAGGGAGGAGGAGGGAAGAGAAAAGTCCCCACAACTTTGTGTGCTTACAGCTGGTGGAAACCAGGAGATGGAGGATAAAACCTTCTGGAAGGATAAAAGACAATAGCAGCATCTTTT
>NW_021823258.1:651265-668765 GCF_901001165.1 Salmo trutta
TCTGTCTCTCCTTCTGTCTCTCTCTTCTCTATTTCTGTCTTTCTCTGTCTCTCTCTCTCTGTGACTCTATCTGTCTGTCTTCTTCTGTCTCTCTCTCTCTGTCTATCTCTCGTCTATTGTTCTCTCTCTCTGTCTCTCTCTCTGTCTCTCTCTCTGTCTCTCTCTGTCTCTCTCTCTGTCTCTCTCTCTGTCTCTTTCTCTATGTCTCTCTCTCTGTCTCTCTCTGTCTCTCTCTCTGTCTCTCTCTCTGTCTCTTTCTCTGTCTCTCTCTCTGTCTCTCTCTCTGTCTCTCTCTGTCTCTCTCTGTCTCTCTCTCTGTCTCTTTCTCTATGTCTCTCTCTCTGTCTCTCTCTCTCCTCTCTCTCTCTGTCTCTCTCTGTCTCTCTCTCTCTCATATTAATTAGGGTATATCTAATGTCCCACTCCTCTGTCTCTCTCTCTCTCTCTGTCTCTCTCTCTCATATTAATTAGGGTATATCTAATGTCCCACTCCTCTGTCTCTCTCTCTCTCTCTCTCTCTCTCTCTCTCTCTCTCTCATATTAATTAGGGTATATCTAATGTCCCACTCCTCTGTCTCTCTCTCTCTCTCTCTCTCTGTCTCTCTCTCTCTCATATTAATTAGGGTATATCTAATGTCCCACTCCTCTGTCTCTCTCTCTCTCTCTCTCTCTCTCCCTCTCTCTCTCTCTCTCTCTCTCTCTCTCTCTCATATTAATTAGGGTATATCTAATGTCCCACTCCTCTGTCTAGTTATTGATCCCTACTCTCAGAACAGGAGTGATGATGACAGGGTTACACCTCTTGGCCCTGAGAAGGCTCTGACTCAAACCCTTAATCAGTCAGTGTCCCAAACCTTGTTCTGAGAAAAGCACTTTGCTTCATTTACATTGCTGTTTTACGAGCAGCGTCTATATTTAAACACTTCCTGTGCTGAGCGAGATGACGGAGGTGACAGGTTTCTGGAGGACAACTCTACAGGGAGGGACCCAGAGAGAACACTAGAAGGACTGGGGTGAACTACAGGGAGGGACCCAAAGAGAGCACTAGAAGGACTGGGGTGAACTACAGGGAGGGTCCCAGAGAGAGCACTAGAAGGACTGGGGTGAACTACAGGGAGGGACCCAGAGAGAGCACTAGAAGGACTGGGGTGAACTACAGGGAGGGACCCAGAGAGAGCACTAGAAGGACTGAGGTGAACTACAGGGAGGGACCCAGAGAGAGCACTAGAAGGGGTGAGGTGAACTACAGGGAGGGACCCAGAGAGAGCACTAGAAGGACTGAGGTGAACTACAGGGAGGGACCCAGAGAGAGCACTAGAAGGGGTGAACTACAGGGAGGGACCCAGAGAGAGCACTAGAAGGACTGAGGTAAACTACAGGGAGGGACCCAGAGAGAGCACTAGAAGGACTGGGGTGAACTACAGGGAGGGACCCAGAGAGAGCACTAGAAGGACTGAGGTAAACTACAGGGAGGGACCCAGAGAGAGCACTAGAAGGGGTGAACTACAGGGAGGGACCCAGAGAGAGCACTAGAAGGACTGAGGTAAACTACAGGGAGGGACCCAGAGAGAGCACTAGAAGGACTGGGGTGAACTACAGGGAGGGACCCAGAGAGAGCACTAGAAGGACTGAGGTGAACTACAGGGAGGGACGCAGAGAGAGCATTAAATATAAACAAAATAAAGAAAATAGTACACAAATTATTGATGCACAAAAATATTGAAGCAAGAGGGATCTTGATCCAGGAGGGGGTTGAATATCTCTGCTGTAACCAAGAAGATCTTGACATCTAGACACTTAACTAGCAAGTTCGCAAACCAAATGCATAGCTGGAGCCCTGAGCTGCATATCATTTATTTGACACATCTTCGATTTCTCTAGTTATACCCAACTTATAGTAATAAGCAGTGGCATTTCGAAATACCCCGGTATACAGTATAAATGGAATATTGCCCAACCCATCATCTTCGTCATTATCTTCAGCATCATTAGCATCTTCATCACCATGATAACCACCATCTTCATCATCATCAACATCATCTTCACCATCATCACCATGATAACCACCATCTTCATCATCTTCTTCATCACCGTCTTCATCGTCGTTTTCATCTAAACTAGACGGTCTGGTAGATATTATCATCTTCATATTAACCAGCTGTTATCTTTCTATATCTGATGTAATGTGAATGCAACTCTAACCCAGTCTGAGATCTAACACCGGGGCTTCAACAGGAAGAGAGCTGTGTGTTTGGCTGTGGAGAAACTGCCTTGCAGCTCTCTAAATTATTTGAGGGGAATGTCTTTTTTCCAGACTGCAGCAACTTCCGCTGTTGTTTGCAATGCTCAACTGTTAGCTGGCCTCCCCTGGCGAGGAGGAGAGGTATTTGTAATGATGCCGTAGACAATGGAAGTCTCAGAGATGTTTTTCACTGGCTCTCTTCTGCTTAGCTTTTGATTCAGTATTTATGAGATGTTAAGTCAAAAGATAGAAGCTTATTTTAGATCTTTAAACGCTTTGTTTCAAAAAGCACAGAACGCCTCGGAAGCCTCTTTTACTCAATTTGCATGACATTAAACTCTGAGAGGGAGAGAGAGAAGGATAAAAACATCTTGATCCCTTTATTGGGTCAAGCCACCCGAGCCACGGCCTGTTAACCCCACTACCATCTAGGAGGCGGAGACAGTGAGGTGCATCAAAGCTCGAACCTTAGAGACTGTTACTAGTCTCCACCCAGTACCCTGTCCTGAACCTTAGAGACTGTTACTAGTCTCCACCCAGTACCCTGTCCTGAACCTTAGTCACTGTTACTAGTCTCCACCCAGTACCCTGTCCTGAACCTTAGTCACTGTTACTAGTCTCCACCCAGTACCCTGTCCTGAACCTTAGAGACTGTTACTAGTCTCCACCCAGTACCCTGCCCTGAACCTTAGTCACTGTTACTAGCCTCCACCCAGTACCCTGCCCTGAACCTTAGTCACTGTTACTAGCCTCCACCCAGTACCCTGAACCTTAGAGACTGTTACTAGCCTCCCCCAGTACCCTGTCCTGAACCTTAGAGACTGTTACTAGCCTCCCCCAGTACCCTGTCCTGAACCTTAGAGACTGTTACTAGCCTCCACCCAGTACCCTGCCCTGAACCTTAGAGACTGTTACTAGCCTCCACCCAGTACCCTGCCCTGAACCTTAGAGACTGTTACTAGCCTCCACCCAGTACCCTGTCCTGAACCTTAGAGACTGTTACTAGTCTCCACCCAGTACCCTGTCCTGAACCTTAGAGACTGTTACTAGCCTCCACCCAGTACCCTGTCCTGAACCTTAGAGACTGTTACTAGCCTCCACCCAGTACCCTGTCCTGAACCTTAGAGACTGTTACTAGTCTCCACCAGTACCCTGTCCTGAACCTTAGAGACTGTTACTAGCATCCACCCAGTACCCTGTCCTGAACCTTAGTCACTGTTACTAGCCTCCACCCAGTACCCTGCCCTGAACCTTAGAGGCTGTTACTAGTCTCCACCCAGTACCCTGTCCTGAACCTTAGAGACTGTTACTAGTCTCCACCCAGTACCCTGCCCTGAACCTTAGAGACTGTTACTAGCCTCCACCCAGTACCCTGCCCTGAACCTTAGAGGCTGTTACTAGCCTCCACCCAGTACCCTGAACCTTAGAGACTGTTACTAGCCTCCACCCAGTACCCTGTCCTGAACCTTAGTCTCTGTTACTAGCCTCCCCCCAGTACCCTGAACCTTAGTCACTGTTACTAGCCTCCACCCAGTACCCTGTCCTGAACCTTAGTCACTGTTACTAGCCTCCCCCCAGTACCCTGAACCTTAGTCACTGTTACTAGCCTCCACCAGTACCCTGCCCTGAACCTTAGAGACTGTTACTAGCCTCCACCCAGTACCCTGTCCTGAACCTTAGAGACTGTTACTAGCCTCCACCCAGTACCCTGTCCTGAACCTTAGAGACTGTTACTAGCCTCCACCCAGTACCCTGTCCTGAACCTTAGAGACTGTTACTAGCCTCCACCCAGTACCCTGTCCTGAACCTTAGTCACTGTTACTAGCCTCCACCAGTACCCTGTCCTGAACCTTAGAGACTGTTACTAGCCTCCACCCAGTACCCTGCCCTGAACCTTATAGACTGTTACTAGCCTCCACCCAGTACCCTGTCCTGAACCTTAGTCACTGTTACTAGCCTCCACCCAGTACCCTGTCCTGAACCTTAGTCACTGTTACTAGCCTCCACCCAGTACCCTGTCCTGAACCTTAGAGACTGTTATTAGCCTCCACCCAGTACCCTGCCCTGAACCTTAGAGACTGTTACTAGGCTCCACCCAGTACCCTGTCCTGAACCTTAGAGTCTGTTACTAGCCTCCACCCAGTACCCTGCCCTGAACCTTAGTCACTGTTACTAGCCTCCACCCAGTACCCTGAACCTTAGAGACTGTTACTAGCCTCCCCCAGTACCCTGAACCTTAGTCACTGTTACTAGCCTCCACCAGTACCCTGTCCTGAACCTTAGAGACTGTTACTAGCCTCCCCCAGTACCCTGAACCTTAGTCACTGTTACTAGCCTCCACCAGTACCCTGCCCTGAACCTTAGAGACTGTTACTAGCCTCCACCCAGTACCCTGAACCTTAGTCACTGTTACTAGCCTCCACCAGTGGTTGATGCTTATTTATAAAACCCTCTTAGGCCTCACTCCCCCCTATCTGAGATATCTACTGCAGCCCTCATCCTCCACATACAACACCCGTTCTGCCAGTCACATTCTGTTAAAGGTCCCCAAAGCACACACATCCCTGGGTCGCTCCTCTTTTCAGTTCGCTGCAGCCAGCGACTGGAACGAGCAGCAACAAAACACTCAAACTGGTCCGTTTTACCTCCATCTCTTCATTCAAAAACTCAACCATGGAGACTCTGACGGTTGTGGCTGCTTTGTGTGATGTATTGTTGTCTCTACCTTCTTGCCCTTTGTGCTGTTGTCTGTGCCCAATAATGCTTGAACCATGTTTTGTGCTGCCTCCATGTTGTGCTTTTACCATGTTGTCTTGCTACCATGTTGTTGTTATGTGTTGCTGCCATGCTATGTTGTTGTCTTAGGTCTCTCTTTGTGTAGTGTTGTGGTGTCTCTCTTGTCGTGATGTGTGTTTTGTCCTATATTAGTATTTTTAATCCCAGCGCCCGTCCCCGCAGGAGGCCTTTTGCCTTTTGGTAGGCCGTCATTATAAATAAGAATTTGTTCTTAACTGACTTGCCTCGTTAAATAAAGGTTCAATGTTGACTCCAATGCTTCCTACAGTTGTGTCAAGTTGGCTGGGTTTTCTTTGGGTGGTGGACCATTCTCGATACACACGAGAAACTGTTGAGCGTGGAAAACCCAGCAGCGTTGCTGTTTTTGACACAAATTGTGGTGCCTGGCACCTACTACCAGACCCCGTTCAAAGACACTTAAATATTTTGTCTTGACCATTCACCCTCTGAATGGCACACATACACAATCCATGTCTCAATTGTCTCAAGGCTTAAAAAGCCTTATTTAACTACGCTGTTTGACATCAATAAGGGATCATATCTTTCACCTGGATTCACCTGGTCAGTCTGTGTCATGGAAAGAGCAGGTGTTCATAATGTTTTGTACAGTCAGTGTATAAGGAGAATAAAATTCAATGGCTATATACAGGAAGTACCAGTACTGAGTCGATGTGCTGGGGTATGAGGTAGTAACATGACTATATACAGGAAGGACCAGTACTGAGTTGATGTGCTGGGGTATGAGGTAATAACATGACTATATACAGGAAGTACCAGTACTGAGTCAATGTGCTGGGGTATGAGGTAGTAACATGACTATATACAGGAAGTACCAGTACTGAGTCGATGTGCTGGGGTATGAGGTAATAACATAACTATATACAGGAAGTACCAGTACTGAGTCAATGTGCTGGGGTATGAGGTAGTAACATGGCTATATACAGGAAGTACCAGTACTGAGTCAATGTTCTGGAGTATGAGGTAATAACATGGCTATATACAGGAAGTACCAGTACTGAGTCAATGTGTTGGGGTATGAGGTAATAACATGACTATATACAGGAAGTACCAGTACTGAGTCAATGTGCTGGCGTATGAGGTAATAACATGACTATATACAGGAAGTACCAGTACTGAGTCAATGTGTTGGGGTATGAGGTAATAACATGACTATTTACAGGAAGTACCAGTACTGAGTCAATGTGCTGGGGTATGAGGTAGTAACATGGCTATATACAGGAAGTACCAGTACTGAGTCAATGTGCTGGGGTATGAGGTAATAACATGACTATATACAGGAAGTACCAGTACTGAGTCAATGTGCTGGGGTATGAGGTAATAACATGGCTATATACAGGAAGTACCAGTACTGAGTCAATGTGTTGGGGTATGAGGTAGTAACATGGCTATATACAGGAAGTACCAGTACTGCGTGCGTGCGTGCGTGCGTGCGTGCGTGCATAGAGTCAGTACAAGAGAGTGATAGCAGAAAAGTATTATTGCAGGTAGTCTGGGTAGCCATTTGATTAGCTATGTAGCAGTGTTGTTTAGCAGTCCTATGGCTCAGCTTGGTTTGGTTTGGTCCTATAGTGTGAATTAGGCATGAGGGACATTGATACCGTAATACAACATGTCAAAGGACGCCAGGTGTCCCTGATAGAGAGGCTGATCTCCTTTCTGTAACCTGAGCCTTCTGTTGCAGGACGATGGGTACACAGGGGAACCTATCCCAGCTCTTAAAACATGATCACTGCTAGAACACTTAGAGAAGGACCTCAGAGAGGTCAGAGCTTTCCATCCAGCACCCAGCTGGCATTCTTCCTGGGTGCTGTTGTCTGTCTGTCTGTCTGTCTGTCTGTCTGTCTGTCTGTCTGTCTGTCTGTCTGTCTGTCTGTCTGTCTGTCTGTCTGTTTCTCTCTCGATCTGTCTGTCTGTCTCTCTTGTTCTGTCTGTCTGTCTGTCTGTCTGTCTGTCTGTCTGTCTGTCTGTCTGTCTGTCTGTCTGTCTGTCTGTCTGTCTGTCTGTCTGTCTGTCTGTCTGTCTGTCTGTCTGTCTGTCCATATAGATATTATGCAGCCAGGTCAGACATCTTAACATACACACACATACAGAGCCCTGTTCTGTACCGTGCTGATAAGTCAGCAGCTGTAAACGATAATGATCTGAACAACAAGGTGTGTATCAGCTCCCAGCAGCTCCGTTTGTCCTACTTGTTCTTCCTTCAGCAGCGCATGACACACACCCACTGCCGTGATGCAGCGGGCAGCCTTCTGACTGTGTGGGTTTAGAGGTGGTACCACTGCTAGCACTGTGATGGTGATGGTACACGGGAGAGGAGAGGAGGAGGAGGAGAGGAGAGGCAGAAGAGAGGAGAGGAGAGGCAGAAGAGAGGAGGAGGAGAGGCAGAAGAGAGGAGGAG
This sequence comes from Salmo trutta, assembly GCF_901001165.1. NCBI lineage: Eukaryota > Metazoa > Chordata > Actinopteri > Salmoniformes > Salmonidae > Salmo > Salmo trutta. Next base: position 658,723 of record NW_021823258.1, read on the forward strand.
GAGAGGAGAGGCAGAAGAGAGGAGGAGGAGAGGCAGAAGAGAGGAGAGGCAGAAGAGAGGAGGAAGAGGAGAGGCAGAAGAGAGGAGGAGGAGAGGCAGAAGAGAGGAGGAGGAGGAGAGGCAGAAGAGAGGAGAGGCAGAAGAGAGGAGGAGAAGAGGTAAAAGCAGATGAGAGCAGCTCTCCAACTCTGTAATTGATATGTGAGGAGCTGTAGCTTCTAGGGCTGCTTGGATTTCTCACGCTCTATTTCTCACTCTTTTTCTCTCTGACACATCACTCTCTTTATTTTCCTCTCCCTCTCGCTCTCTCTCATTCGCTCTCTCTGTCTCTCTCTCTCTCTCTCTCTCTCTCTCTCTCTCTCCCTCTCTCTCTGTCTCCCTCTCTCTCTCTATCCTCCCTGTAATGTTCTATGATGAGGTTTGGAGTGATGCTGTGAGAAGTAGACACACACACACACACACGCGCACACACACACACACACAACACAGCAGTAGCAGCTCTTCTCTATAATAATGACAGCATCATCAGAAGTCTCTCTGACTGCCACAGACTGAGACAGTAACAGGATGCTAATATAATTGATATAATCAGTAACAGTGATTCTGCTCAGAACACCTCTCATCTCCATGGGACTGGTTTCCGTGGTAATGAGTGGTGCCTTGAGGTGAAACTGTGGCCTGTTCACATGGTGACATCATCTTTTTAGTAGGTTGCATCAGTAAGGAGAGAGAGATTCTGCATTCCCCAACCCAACCTGGTACCAAAGTGTTGAAGGGAGGCGGACTACAAAAACATAATGTAGAAGAAAACCAACTTCCTGGATGAATAGAGGTGCTAATTTATGCCGTCACATTCTGCAGGCATAAAACCCCAGTCCATTTCTAAAGTGGTAAACAGCATGCATCATTGATATAATGTTTACTGTCTGTGATGGCTGCAGTTTGTCACAGGACCAATAGGACTGGCTGGAGTGAGAGCTGTGTCCCAAATGGCACACTATCACCTTTGGGCCTTAGTCAAAAGTAGTGCACTATAAAGGGAATAGGATGCCATTTGGGATGCGGACCTGGAGAGAGGCGATAAGTCCGTCAGAGCTACAGGCTCTCAGGCTGGGGCTGAATCACTGAGACACAGACACAGACACAAACAGACACAAACAGACACACACACACACACACACACACACACACACACACACACACACACACACACACACACACACACACACACACACACACACACACACACACACACACACACACACAGCGACACAGTATGTTAAGTCATGGTCCTTGTCCAGACCCGGTGGGACATATTTCACACAGATGACTCTTATGTCCTCCGTCCTGAATACCAGTATGATTTCCTCTGTCCATTATCTGTATGGTCCCAGTCTGAACTTCCTCTTTATGATCGGCCCTCACTTAAAGATGTCCTCCCTCTTTGTTGTTGAGGGAATGGAATGTTCTAGCATTCAGGGAGCTTTTTTGCATTGTCAATATGCTTCCTGGTTATCCATGTCACAGCTTGTGTTGACACTCTACGTTATTAACACTCTGGTGTTGACACTCTACGTTATTAACACTCTCTGGTGTTGACACTCTACTTTATTAACCCTCTCTGGTGTTGACACTCTCTACTTTATTAACACTCTCTGGTGTTGACACTCTACATTATTAACACTCTGGTGTTGATACTCTACGTTATTAACACTCTGGTGTTGACACTCTACGTTATTAACACTCTAGTGTTGACACTCTCTACGTTATTAACACTCTCTGGTGTTGACACTCTACATTATTAACACTCTGGTGTTGATACTCTACGTTATTAACACTCTGGTGTTGACACTCTACGTTATTAACACTCTGGTGTTGACACTCTACTATATTAACACTCTGGTGTTGACACTCTACTATATTAACACTCTGGTGTTGACACTCTACTATATTAACAGTCTTGTGTTGACACTCTACTATATTAACACTCTGGTGTTGACACTCTACTATATTAACAGTCTTGTGTTGACACTCTACTATATTAACACTCTGGTGTTGACACTCTACTATATTAACACTCTTGTGTTGACTCTCAACGTTATTAACACTCTGGTGTTGACACTACTATATTAACACTCTGGTGTTGTCACTCTGCTTTATTAACACTCTGGTATTGACACTCTGCTTTATTAACACTCTCTGGTGTTGACACTCTACTATATTAACACTGGTGTTGACACTCTCTGCTTTATTAACGCTCTCTGGTGTTGACACTCTTTCAAGAACTGTGCTAAGAACACAAGATGGACGCCTCCATTGACTTTGATGATAATTACATTCCACCCCCCACATCTTCCATTGCGTTTTCATTCTACGGTAGCCATGTCTCTCACCCTCCATCTTGACAGCATGTTCAGAGATGTAGCAGCACAGACCGAGGAGAAGGGATACAGGCTTCATTCATGGTGAATAAAGGCACTAAATCACATGTGGAGGGATTTGGGCCGTGGTTTGTGTGTAGATGAGAGAATCGCTAAAGAGCTCCTGACACACTGATGACAGTCACCGGGTGTGGCGGGCGCCACATAGCCGTTACATATTCTGCTTTGTTTTCCGCCTCTCCCCTCCGTCTCTCCTCCTTCACTCCGAGCATCCCCTGTCCTTCTTTTCTCTCACTCCCTCCCTTTCTTCTGCCTTGTGTTTGAAATGATAGCTTCCCTCCCTCTCTCTCTCTTTCTTCCTCCCTCACTCCCTCTCTTCTGAAATGGGTCTCCTGCTCTGTGTGTTCCTGACACTGTGAAGGAAAGGCTGTCTGTCTGTAGCTGTTCTGTTGTTGATGTGTTGTAGACCTGAGAGATAGAGAGAGGATTCCTGCTGCTAACTCAGCCTGTTGTACCCTTCTGTTGATGTGTTGTAGACCTGAGAGATAGATAGTCCAGCATGTTTACAGTGTGTCAGAGTGGTGTGTGTGTGGATATAATGTGTCCAGCATGTTTACAGTGTGTCAGAGTGGTGTGTGTGTGGGTATAATGTGTCCAGCATATTTACACTGTGTCAGAGTGGTGTGTGTGTGGATATAATGTGTCCAGCATGTTTACACTGTGTCAGAGTGGTGTGTGTGTGGATATAATGTGTCCAGCATGTTTACAGTGTGTCAGAGTGGTGTGTGTGTGGATATAATGTGTCCAGCATGTTTACAGTGTGTCAGAGTGGTGTGTGTGTGGATATAATGTGTCCAGCATGTTTACAGTGTGTCAGAGTGGTGTGTGTGTGGATATAATGTGTCCAGCATGTTTACAGTGTGTCAGAGTGGTGTGTGTGTGGATATAATGTGTCTAGCATGTTTACAGTGTGTCAGAGTGGTGAGACACAGGATTGGAAGATGAGATCAGAGAAGCACACCCTCAGAGTTTAGAGAGAGAGAGAGAGAGAGACAGATAGAAAGAGACACACAGACAGAGACAGATAGAGAGAGACAGACAGACAGACAGAGAGAGAGAGACACACAGACAGAGACAGATAGAGAGAGAGACAGATAGAGAGAGACAGAGAGAGAGAGACAGACAGACAGAGAGAGAGATGGTCCCGTGTGGCTCAGTTGGTAGAGCATGGTGTTTGCAATGCCAGGGTTGTGGGTTCGATTCCTACGGGGGACCAGTACGGTAAAAAAATTATGAAATGTATGCATTCACTACTGTAAGTCGCTCTGGATAAGAGCGTCTGCTAAATGACTAAAATGTAAAATGTAAATGTAGAGACACAGACAGAGACAGATAGAGAGAGACAGACAGAGAGAGAGAGACACAGACAGACAGAGAGAGAGACACAGACAGACAGAGAGAGAGACACAGAGAGAGAAAGACAGAGAGAGAGAGAGAGACACAGAGAGAGAGAGACACAGAGAGACAGAGAGACAGAGTGATATTTGGTGTATATTATCTACTTCACTTGCTTTGGCAATGTTAACATGTGTTTCCCATGCCAATAAAGCCCCATGAATTGAATTGAGAGAGAGACAGAGAGAGAGAGATGGAGAGAGGAATAGGAGAGAGAGCGAGGGGGAGGAGAGAGAGAAAATAATCCTCTTGAAGACTTGTTAGATAGGGGGAGGGTGCTACTGAAGTAGATAGTGATTCTGCTCCCAATCATTATGTGATTCGTCCCAAATGGCACCCTGTTCCCTTAATAGTGCACTACTGTAATCCAAAATGTTTTTAATCAACCAGACAAGCCAGTGTCAGTGAGTAATTGTAGAGGGGGTGGCCTTGACATACTGTCTATATTAAAACACACAAACACACACACACACAAACACTATTCCTCATGAAGTAAAAGCAGTAAAATTAGATTTAAAAAACGTATTAAAAAAAACATTAATGGAACAGCGGGGACTGTGAAGCAACACAAACATAGACACAGACACATGCATACACACACACATGATAACATACACACTATACACACACGTACACATGGATTTAGTGCTGTAGATATGTGGTGGAGTAGGGGCCTGAGGGCCCACAGTGTGTTGTGAAATCTGAGAATGTATTGTAATCTTTTTAAAATTGTAAAAACTGCCTTAATTTTGCTGGACCCCAAGAAGAGTAGCTGCTGCCTTGGCAGGAACTAATGGGGATCCATAATAAACCCCAGGAAGAGTAGCTGCTGCCTTGGCAGGAACTAATGGCGATCCATAATAAACCCCAGGAAGAGTAGCTGCTGCCTTGGCAGGAACTAATGGGGATCCATAATAAATCCCAGGAAGAGTAGCTGCTGCCTTGGCAGGAACTAATGGGGGCCCATAATAAACCCCAGGAAGAATAGCTGCTGCCTTGGCAGGAACTAATGGGGATCCATAATAAACCCCAGGAAGAGTAGCTGCTGCCTTGGCAGAAACTAATGGGGATCCATAATAAACCCCAGGAAGAGTAGCTGCTGCCTTGGCAGGAACTAATGGGGATCCATAATAAACCCCAGGAAGAGTAGCTGCTGCCTTGGCAGGAACTAATGGGGATCCATAATAAACCCCAGGAAGAGTAGCTGTTGTCTTGGCAGGAACTAATGGGGATCCATAATAAACCCCAGGAAGAGTAGCTGCTGTCTTGGCAGGAACTAATGGAGATCCATAATAAACCCCAGGAAGAGTAGCTGCTGCCTTGGCAGGAACTAATGGGGATCCATAATAAACCCCAGGAAGAGTAGCTGCTGTCTTGGCAGGAACTAATGGGGATCCATAATAAACCCCAGGAAGAGTAGCTGCTGCCTTGGCAGGAACTAATGGGGATCCATAATAAACCCCAGGAAGAGTAGCTGCTGTCTTGGCAGGAACTAATGGGGATCCATAATAAACCCCAGGAAGAGTAGCTGCTGCCTTGGCAGGAACTAATGGGGATCCATAATAAACCCCAGGAAGAGTAGCTGCTGCCTTGGCAGGAACTAATGGGGATCCATAATAAACCCCAGGAAGAGTAGCTGCTGCCTTGGCAGGAACTAATGGGGATCCATAATAAACCCCAGGAAGAGTAGCTGCTGCCTTGGCAGGAACTAATGGTGATCCATGATAAACCCCAGGAAGAGTAGCTGCTGTCTGGGCAGGAACTAATGGGGATCCATGATAAATACAAATACACAAACCATAATCTACTCCTTATCCGTTGCTATGCCACCCAAATTCAGACAGGGATTTCTATTCTCTCCAGTGCTCTCAGATGTGCGTGTGCGTTCGTGTGTGTGTGTGCATGTGCGAGCTTGTCTATTTGGAAATGGTTTTGGCGGAGAAAGGCATTTTGATTAAAAACAAAGAATGCATCTTGAAATATTAAATTCTCCAAACAGCGTTTTATAAAATACGAGCTGGTCTACCGTGGATGTGTTTTTAATCATGTTGTCAGGCTGGTTATATACGCTGTATAGCTATGGGTCTTCCACCATGTTACATAACCTCTGCTCTGTAATGACATGTCTACTGGATTGGTTCTGATGTATTACAAGCTTCTAAAAGCAGCCCAAAACCAATCCACCCTAAACTCCCGTGTTATACATCTCTCTGGCTGACCGTATGGTACAGGTCAACCCTAAACCCCAGTGTTATACATCTCTCTGGCTGACTGAATGGTACAGGTCGACCCTAAACCACTGTGTTATACATCTCTCTGGCTGACCGTATGGTGCAGGTCGACCTAAACCCCCGTGTTATACATCTCTCTGGCTGACCGTATGGTACAGGTCGACCCTAAACCCCCGTGTTATACATCTCTCTGGCTGACCGTATGGTACAGGTCAACCCTAAACCCCAGTGTTATACATCTCTCTGGCTGACCGTATGTTACAGGTCAACCCTAAACCCCCGTGTTATACATCTCTCTGGCTGACCGTATGGTGCAGGTCAACGCTAAACCCCCGTGTTATACATCTCTCTGGCTGACCGTATGGTACAGGTCAACCCTAAACCCCCGTGTTATACATCTCTCTGGCTGACTGTATGGTACAGGTCGACCCTAAACCCCCGTGTTATACATCTCTCTGGCTGACCGTATGGTACAGGTCGACCCTAAACCCCCGTGTTATACATCTCTCTGGCTGACCGTATGGTACAGGTCTACCCTAAACCCCAGTGTTATACATCTCTCTGGCTGACCGTATGTTACAGGTCAACCCTAAACCCCCGTGTTATACATCTCTCTGGCTGACCGTATGGTGCAGGTCAACCCTAAACCCCCGTGTTATACATCTCTCTGGCTGACCGTATGGTACAGGTCGACCCTAAACCCCCGTGTTATACATCTCTCTGGCTGACCGTATGGTACAGGTCAACCCTAAACCCCCGTGTTATACATCTCTCTGGCTGACTGTATGGTACAGGTCGACCCTAAACCCCCGTGTTATACATCTCTCTGGCTGACCGAATGGTACAGGTCGACCCTAAACCCCCGTGTTATACATCTCTCTGGCTGACTGAATGGTACAGGTCGACCCTAAACCCCCGTGTTATGCATCTCTCTGGCTGACTGAATGGTACAGGTCAACCCTAAACCCCCGTGTTATACATCTCTCTGATCTGTTCTATATCTCTGACCATATCACTGGAACCTGTTATCTCCTCATGGACATCCTGCTGTAACACTATCTGATGCACAGGGGGGGGGGGGGTGTGTGTGTGTGTGTGTGTGTGTGTGTGTGTGTGTGTGTGTGTGTGTGTGTGTGTGTAGAATAAGGTCATCTTCCCTGTGGGTGGTCATCCTTCATACTATCACTCATCACACAGAGAGTTATGGTTGACTGCTGAGGACAGGACACAGCAGTATGACAGGACACAGCAGTGTGACAGGACACAGCAGTATGACAGGACACAGCTGTATGACAGGACACAGCAGTGTGACAGGACACAGCAGTATGACAGGACACAACTGTATGACAGGACACAGCAGTGTGACAGGACACAGCAGTATGACAGGACACAGCTGTATGACAGGACACAGCAGTATGACAGGACACAGCAGTATGACAGGATACAGCTGTATGACAGGACACAGCAGTGTGACAGGACACAGCAGTATGACAGGACACAGCAGTATGACACAGCAGTATGACAGGACACAGCAGTATGACAGGACACAGCAGTATGACAGGACACAGCTGTATGACAGGACACAGCAGTGTGACAGGACACAGCAGTATGACAGGACACAGCTGTATGACAGGACACAGCAGTGTGACAGGACACAGCAGTATGACAGGACACAGCAGTATGACAGGACACAGCGAGGACACAGCAGTGTGACAGGACACAGCAGTATGACAGGACACAGCAGTATGACAGGACACAGTGAGGACACAGCAGTGTGACAGGACACAGCAGTATGACAGGACACAGCAGTATGACAGGACACAGCAGTATGACAGGACATAGCGGTGTGATCGGGACACAGCGGTATGACAGGACACAGCAGTATGACAGGACACAGCAGTATGACAGGACACAGCAGTATGACAGGACACAGCAGTGTGACAGAACACAGCAGTATGACAGGACACAGCAGTATGACAGGACACAGTGAGGACACAGCTGTATGACAGGACACAGCAGTATGACAGGACACAGTGAGGACACAGCAGTATGACAGGACACAGCAGTATGACAGAACACAGCAGAATGACAAGACACAGCAGTATGACAGGACACAGCAGTATGACAGGACACAGCAGTATGACAGGACACAGCGAGGACACAGCAGTGTGACAGGACACAGCAGTATGACAGGACACAGCAGTATGACAGGACACAGTGAGGACACAGCAGTGTGACAGGACACAGCAGTATGACAGGACACAGCAGTATGACAGGACACAGCAGTATGACAGGACACAGCGGTGTGATCGGGACACAGCGGTATGACAGGACACAGCAGTATGACAGGACACAGCAGTATGACAGGACACAGCAGTGTGACAGGACACAGCAGTATGACAGGACACAGCAGTATGACAGGACACAGTGAGGACACAGCAGTATGACAGGACACAGCAGTATGACAGGACACAGTGAGGACACAGCAGTATGACAGGACTCAGCAGTATGACAGAACACAGCAGTATGACAGGACACAGCAGTATGACAGGACACAGCAGTATGACAGAACACAGCAGTATGACAGGACACAGCAGTATGACAGGACACAGCGGTGTGACAGGACACAGCAGTGTGACAGGACACAGCAGTATGACAGGACACAGCAGTATGACAGAACACAGCAGTATGACAGGACACAGTGAGGACACAGCAGTATGACAGGACACAGCAGTATGACAGGACACAGTGAGGACACAGCAGTGTGACAGGACACAGCAGTATGACAGGACACAGCAGTATGACAGGACACAGCAGTATGACAGGACACAGCGGTGTGATCGGGACACAGCGGTATGACAGGACACAGCAGTATGACAGGACACAGCAGTATGACAGGACACAGCAGTGTGACAGGACACAGCAGTATGACAGGACACAGCAGTATGACAGGACACAGTGAGGACACAGCAGTATGACAGGACACAGCAGTATGACAGGACACAGTGAGGACACAGCAGTATGACAGGACACAGCAGTATGACAGAACACAGCAGTATGACAGGACACAGCAGTATGACAGGACACAGCAGTATGACAGAACACAGCAGTATGACAGGACACAGCAGTATGACAGGACACAGCGGTGTGACAGGACACAGCAGTGTGACAGGACACAGCAGTATGACAGGACACAGCAGTATGACAGGACACAGCAGTATGACAGAACACAGCAGTATGACAGGACACAGTGAGGACACAGCAGTATGACAGGACACAGCAGTATGACAGAACACAGCAGTATGACAGGACACAGCAGTATGACAGGACACAGCAGTATGACAGAACACAGCAGTATGACAGGACACAGCAGTATGACAGGACACAGCGGTGTGACAGGACACAGCAGTGTGACAGGACACAGCAGTATGACAGGACACAGCAGTATGACAGGACACAGCAGTATGACAGAACACAGCAGTGTGACATTTCACAAGTCAATTTGACATAATACTGTACAGTATTTCAATTCAAGCCTCCTTTAATTTCCCACGTGTGGGAAATTCACTTCGCTGTAGTTTCACAGTTTTAATGAAAGAACAACAGAACATGGAGACGTCTGAGTTGTTTTCTTCTCTAGTCTTTTCCCAGTCAAGTCCTAAAGCCCTTAAAGAAGCAGTCTGGTCTAGAGGAGACAGTGGTAAAGGCAGCAGCAGTCTGGTCTAGAGGAGACAGTGGTAAAGACAGCAGTCTGGTCTAGAGGAGACAGTGGTAAAGGCAGCAGTCTGGTCTAGAGGAGACAGTGGTAAAGGCAGCAGTCTGGTCTAGAGGAGACAGTGGTAAAGGCAGCAGCAGTCTGGTCTAGAGGAGACAGTGGTAAAGGCAGCAGCAGTCTGGTCTAGAGGAGATAGTGGTAAAGGCAGCAGCAGTCTGGTCTAGAGGAGACAGTGGTAAAGGCAGCAGTCTGGTCTAGAGG
>NW_021823258.1:673765-701265 GCF_901001165.1 Salmo trutta
TAGTGATGAAGACAGGGAGGGGCCAGTCACCACTCTAGTGATGAAGACAGGGAGGGGCCAGTCACCACTCTAGTGATGAAGACAGGGAGGGGCCAGTCACCACTCTAGTGATGAAGACAGGGAGGGGCCAGTCACCACTCTAGTGATGAAGACAGGGAGGGGCCAATCACCACTCTAGTGATGAAGACAGGGAGGGGCCAGTCACCACTCTAGTGATGAAGACAGGGAGGGGCCAGTCACCACTCTAGTGATGAAGGCAGAGAGGGGCCAGTCACCACTCTAGTGATGAAGACAGGGAGGGGCCAATCACCACTCTAGTGATGAAGACAGAGAGGGGCCAGTCACCACTCTAGTGATGAAGACAGGGAGGGGCCAGCCACCACTCTAGTGATGAAGGCAGAGAGGGGCCAGTCACCACTCTAGTGATGAAGACAGAGAGGGGCCAGTCAGAAGGAAGTGTGCCTCAGTTGATCAGAAATAGCCCTGCGGTCATCTTACTACATGAATGATAGTAGTGTGGGTCTTGGCAGTTTCCATAAACACACTCCCCCTCCAAGGGGACTGGCCCCTGCCAGCTCTGTCTGAGAGAGGAGGAGAGGGATGGAGAGAAAGGAGGAAGAGAAAAAGCAGAAAGAGAAACCTGGAAGGTGAGGGAAAGGAAGACAAGGGAGGAGAGAGAAAGAAGGAAGGTGAGAGAGTGAGCTATTGGGTGAAATACCACAGTGTGACATAACAGGAGCAATATTTGTTATTTTATTTCCTCTTTATTTCGCCAGTTGAGAGCAAGTTCTCATTTACAACTATTTACAACTGCGACCTGGCCAAGATAAAGCAAAGCAGTGCGACACAAACAACAACACAGAGTTACACATGGGATAAACAAACGTACAGTCAATAACACAATATAAAACTCTATATGCATTGTGTGCAAATGTAGTAAGATTAGGGAGGTAAGGCAATAAATAGGCCATAGTGGCGAAATAATTACAATTTAGCATTAACACTGGAGTGATAAATGTGCAGATGATGATGTGCAAGTAGAGATACTGGGGTGCAAAACAGCAAAAAAAATAACAATATGGGGATGAGGTAGTTGGGTGGGCTATTTACAGATGGGCTGTGTACAGGTACAGTGATCGGTAAACTGCTCTGACAGCTGATGCTTATAGTTAGTGAATTTGTGACCTGTTGTCACAAGTAAAGGTCAACCAGTGAAGAACAAACACCATTGTAAATACAACATATATTTGTTTATTTATTTTCCACTTTAACTATTTGCACATCGTTACGACACTGTATATAGACATAATATGACATTTGTCTATTCCTTTGAAACTTCTGAGTGTCATTTTTACTGTTCATTTTTGATTGATTAATTCACTTTTGTTTATTATCTATTTCACATGTTTCCCATGCCAATGAAGCCCTTTGAATTGAATTGATATCAGAGTCCTGGGAGAGGGAAGGAGAGAGAGATATCAGAGTACTGAGGGAGGGTAGGAGAGAGAGATATCAGAGTACTGAGGGAGGGAAGGAGAGAGATATCAGAGTACTGAGGGAGGGAAGGAGAGAGAGAGATCAGAAACAGAGAGATGGAGAGAGGTCTGGCTAGACAGGCTACCCTGTGGTTCAGACAGACAGAGAGGTAAGCACTGTGGGGCACCTACCTTGGCAGGATAGGAGAGAGGAGGGGGGTCTGGCTAGTCAGGCTACCCTGTGGTTCAGACAGACAGAGAGGTAAGCACTGTGGGGCACCTACCTTGGCAGGATAGGAGAGAGGAGGGGGGTCTGGCTAGTCAGGCTACCCTGTGGTTCAGACAGACAGAGAGGTAAGCACTGTGGGGAATCTTCCTTGGAGGGATAGGAAGGAAAACAGGTCTGTGTGTCTGGGAAGAGAGTGGTAGCTCTCTGACACACTGAGCCCCAACACACACCCCACTGACTTTCTGACTGTCTGATTATGTCAACTTGAAACCTTGTTAAATATCACTGCTTTTCCATCCTACTGCAGTCTTAAGAAACCATATTAAATATCACTGCTTTTCCATCCTACTGCAGTCTTAATAAACCATATTAAATATCACTGCTTTTCCATCCTACTGCAGTCTTAAGAAACCATGTTAAATATCACTGCTTTTCCATCCTACTGCAGTCTTAAGAAACCATATTAAATATCACTGCTTTTCCATCCTACTGCAGTCTTAAGAAACCATGTTAAATATCACTGCTTTTCCATCCTACTGCAGTCTTAAGAAACCATATTAAATATCACTGCTTTTCCATCCTACTGCAGTCTTAATAAACCATATTAAATATCACTGCTTTTCCATCCTACTGCAGTCTTAAGAAACCGTATTAAATATCACTGCTTTTCCATCCTACTGCAGTCTTAAGAAACCATATTAAATATCACTGCTTTTCTATCCTACTGCAGTATTAATAAACCATATTAAATATCACTGCTTTTCCATCCTACTGCAGTCTTAAGAAAGCGTATTAAATATCACTGCGTTTCCATCCTACTGCAGTCTTAAGAAACCGTATTAAATATCACTGCTTTTCCATCTTACTGCAGTCTTAATAAACATTAAATAGCACAGCTTTTCCATCCTACTGCAGTCTTAAGAAACCGTATTAAATATCACTGCGTTTCCATCCTACTGCAGTCTTAAGAAACCATATTAAATATCACTGCTTTTCCATCCTACTGCAGTCTTAATAAACCTGGTTAAATATCACTGCTTTTCCATCCTACTGCAGTCTTAATAAACATTAAATATCACTGCTTTTCCATCCTACTGCAGTCTTAATAAACCATATTAAATATCACTGCTTTTCCATCCTACTGCAGTCTTAATAAACCATATTAAATATCACTGCGTTTCCATCCTACTGCAGTCTTAATAAACCATATTAAATATCACTGCTTTTCCATCCTACTGCAGTCTTAATAAACATTAAATATCACTGCTTTTCTATCCTACTGCAGTCTTAATAAACATTAAATATCACTGCTTTTCCATCCTACTGCAGTCTTAATAAACATTAAATATCACTGCTTTTCCATCCTACTGCAGTCTTAAAGAAGACTGTCTGAAGAACAATGATCCTACTGTGTTATTCTGCTGAGCATATGGTGTACAAAACATTAAGAACACCTCCCCCCCACCAACCCCCCTTTTCCCCTCAGAACAGCTTCAGCTCGTTGGGTCATGGACTCTACAAGGTGTCTAAAGCGTTCCACAGGGATGCTGGCCCATGTTGACTCCAGTGTTTCCTACAGCTGTGTGAAGTTGGCTGGATGTCCTTTTGGGTGGTGGACCGTTCTTGATACACACAGGAAATTCAGCAGCGTTAGTTTTCTTGACACACTCAAACCGGTGCGCCTGGCACCTAATAACGTTCCCCGTTCAAAGGCACTTCAATCTTCAGTCTTACCCATCCACCATCTGAATGACCACACAGGCTCCTCCCCTTCATCGATGCTGATAGGCTGACAGTGTGTGTTGAAGGGGCCAGCTCTTGATGCTGATAGGCTGACAGTGTGTGTTGGAGAACACAGGAGGTCTGGATGGAAGCTGTGCTGATGTGAGCGGTCTGATGAACACACAGCTGAACCCCCCTCCACTCTCCTAGTACTTTAACAGAGGAAAATTAGCCCGACCAACCGGTGCCCCGCACACTGACTCTGTACTGGTACCCCCTGTATATAGCCTCCACATTGACTCTGTACCGGTACCCCCTGTATATAGCCTCCACATTGACTCTGTACCGGTACCCCCTGTATATAGCCTCCACATTGACTCTGTACTGGTACCCCCTGTATATAGCATCCACATTGACTCTGTACTGGTACCCCCTGTATATAGCCTCCACATTGACTCTGTACCGGTACCCCCTGTATATAGCCTCCACATTGACTCTGTACCGGTACCCCCCTGTATATAACCTCCACATTGACTCTGTACCGGTACCCCCTGTATATAGCCTCCACATTGACTCTGTACTGGTACCCCCTGTATATAACCTCCACACTGACTCTGTACTGGTACCCCCTGTATATAACCTCCACATTGACTCTGTACCGGTACCCCCTGTATATAGCCTCCACACTGACTCTGTACTGGTACCCCCTGTATATAACCTCCACATTGACTCTGTACCGGTACCCCCTGTATATAGCCTCCACATTGACTCTGTACCGGTACCCCCTGTATATAGCCCCCACATTGACTCTGTACCGGTACCCCCTGTATATAGCCTCCACATTGACTCTGTACTGGTACCCCCTGTATATAACCTCCACATTGACTCTGTACCGGTACCCCCTGTATATAGCCTCCACATTGACTCTGTACCGGTACCCCCTGTATATAGCCCCCACATTGACTCTGTACCGGTACCCCCTGTATATAGCCTCCACATTGACTCTGTACCGATACCCCCTGTATATAGCCTCCACATTGACTCTGTACCGGTACCCCCTGTATATAGCCTCCACATTGACTCTGTACCGATACCCCCTGTATATAGCCTCCACATTGACTCTGTACCGATACCCCCTGTATATAGCCTCCACATTGACTCTGTACCGGTACCCCCTGTATATAGCCTCCACATTGACTCTGTACCGATACCCCCTGTATATAGCCCCCACATTGACTCTGTACCGATACCCCCTGTATATAGCCCCCACATTGACTCTGTACCGGTACCCCCTGTATATAGCCTCCACATTGACTCTGTACCGATACCCCCTGTATATAGCCCCCACATTGACTCTGTACCGGTACCCCCTGTATATAGCCTCCACATTGACTCTGTACCGGTACCCCCTGTATATAGCCTCCACATTGACTCTGTACCGGTACCCCCTGTATATAGCCTCCACATTGACTCTGTACCGGTACCCCCTGTATATAACCTCCACACTGACTCTGTTCCGGTACCCCCTGTATATAGCCCCCACATTGACTCTGTACCGGTACCCCCTGTATATAGCCTCCACATTGACTCTGTACCGGTACCCCCTGTATATAGCCTCCACATTGACTCTGTACCGGTACCCCCTGTATATAGCCTCCACATTGACTCTGTACCGGTACCCCCTGTATATAACCTCCACACTGACTCTGTTCCGGTACCCCCTGTATATAGCCCCCACATTGACTCTGTACCGGTACCCCCTGTATATAGCCTCCACATTGACTCTGTACCGGTACCCCCTGTATATAGCCTCCACATTGACTCTGTACCGGTACCCCCTGTGTATAGCCTCCACATTGACTCTGTACTGGTACCACCTGTATATAGCCTCCACATTGACTCTGTACTGGTACCACCTGTATATAGCCTCCACATTGACTCTGTACCGGTACCCCCTGTATATAACCTCCACACTGACTCTGTACTGGTACCCCCTGTATATAGCCTCCTCATTGACTCTGTACCGGTACCCCCTGTATATAGCCTCCACATTGACTCTGTACCGGTACCCCCTGTATATAGCCTCCACATTGACTCTGTACCGGTACCCCTGTATATAGCTTCCACATTGACTCTGTACCGGTACCTGTTTATAGCCTCCACATTGAGTCTGTACCGATAACCCCTGTATATAGCCTCCACATTGACTCTGTACCGGTACTCCCTGTATATAGCCTCCACATTGACTCTGTACCGGTACCCCCTGTATATAGCCTCCACATTGACTCTGTACCGGTACCCCCTGTATATAGCCTCCATATTGACTCTGTACCGGTACCCCCTGTATATAGCCTCCACATTGACTCTGTACCAGTACCCCCTGTATATAGCCTCCACATTGACTCTGTACCGGTACCCCCTGTATATAGCCTCCACATTGACTCTGTACCGGTACCCCCTGTATATAGCCTCCACACTGACTCTGTACCGGTACACCCTGTATATAGCCTCCATATTGACTCTGTACCGGTACCCCCCTGTATAGAGTGTCGCTACTGTTATTTTCACTATAATTTTAGTGTTTTTTTTATTTTATTTCTTTTTTATCTATCGTTTAACCTAATACCTATTTTTACCTTAAAATTGCACTATTGGTTAGGGCTTGTAAGTAAGCATTTCACTGTAAGGTCTACACCTGTTGTAGTCAGCATTTCACTGTAAGGTCTACACCTGTTGTATTCGGAGTACGAGACTAATAAAGTTTGATTTGATAACACTAGTTAGGGAGAGCATCCAGAGAGCATTTCTCCAAACCGACGAAGAGAAGCCATTTTAGGACAGACACAGTGGTACGACCTGTTGACCTTTACCTTCAACTATAAATACTCCTATTGACCCCTGACCCTACAGTCAGGTGACGGGAGACGGAGAGCACATAAGTCAACAGCAGAAAGAGGAAACCTCACCTTCCACCATTATAGGACTGGTACCTTTCCTTCAAATTCAGTCTGTAAATACTCCTTCCTGTTGACCCCTGAACCTTGACAACTGCCTTCCGAGGACAGTGTCAACACAGTCGAAGAGTTCACCTACACTACCCATTTCTCTGAAGCTACTCGAAACCTCCAAATAAAAATCCCCCTGACCTCTGACCCCTGACCCCAGTGACAGATTCTACGGAGAGGAGGATGAGTGATAGTAGCAGGGAGAAACGTAACAGATAGATTACTCCTTGACTGTGAAAGAGGAGAGGGAGATGAGAGAGGGTAGGCCAGAGGGCTAGGTGGAATATTCCTCTCTAGATTTACAGACGGACTGAAAATGCTGAAATGTTTGAAGTGACGGATTGTAACTCTTGTTGACGATCCTTACTGTCTTAAAGTCATTTAGCACAACCATGGTTAGGTGACTGTATATCACTCCTCTGGAGAGAGTGAGACACTTAGTGCTGATAGGTCTCTTGGGAGGGTTGGAGAAAACATTCAGATTGGCTCCTTAACCTGCTGTGTCCCTCTGGAGGGGTTAGTGCCATCATTACTACCTGTCTACCCTGAACACCAGACCACAAGCAGAGATGTTACTACCTGTCACCCTGAACACCAGACCACAAGCAGAGATGTTACTACCTGTCACTCTGAACACCAGGCCACAAGCAGAGATGTTACTACCTGTCACCCTGAACACCATACCACAAGCAGAGATGTTACTACCTGTCACCCTGAACACCAGGCCACAAGC
Organism: Salmo trutta; assembly: GCF_901001165.1. Classification (NCBI taxonomy): domain Eukaryota; kingdom Metazoa; phylum Chordata; class Actinopteri; order Salmoniformes; family Salmonidae; genus Salmo; species Salmo trutta. Next base: position 680,930 of record NW_021823258.1, read on the forward strand.
AGAGATGTTACTACCTGTCACCCTGAACACCAGGCCACAAGCAGAGATGTTACTACCTGTCACCCTGAACACCAGGCCACAAGCAGATATGTTACTACCTGTCACCCTGAACACCAGGCCACAAGCAGAGATGTTACTACCTGTCACCCTGAACACCAGGCCACAAGCAGAGATGTTACTACCTGTCACCCTGAACACCAGGCCACAAGCAGAGATGTTACTACCTGTCACCCTGAACACCAGGCCACAAGCAGAGATGTTACTACCTGTCACCCTGAACACCAGGCCACAAGCAGAGATGTTACTACCTGTCACCCTGAACACCAGACCACAAGCAGAGATGTTACTACCTGTCACCCTGAACACCAGACCACAAGCAGAGATGTTACTACCTGTCACCCTGAACACCAGGCCACAAGCAGAGATGTTACTACCTGTCACCCTGAACACCAGGCCACAAGCAGAGATGTTACTACCTGTCACCCTGAACACCAGGCCACAAGCAGAGATGTTACTACCTGTCCACCCTGAACACCAGGCCACAAGCAGAGATGTTACTACCTGTCCACCCTGAACACCAGGCCACAAGCAGAGATGTTACTACCTGTCACCCTGAACACCAGGCCACAAGCAGAGATGTTACTACCTGTCCACCCTGAACACCAGGCCACAAGCAGAGATGTTACTACCTGTCACCCTGAACACCAGACCACAAGCAGAGATGTTACTACCTGTCACCCTGAACACCAGACCACAAGCAGAGATGTTACTACCTGTCACCCTGAACACCAGACCACAAGCAGAGATGTTACTACCTGTCATCCTGAACACCAGGCCACAAGCAGAGATGTTACTACCTGTCACCCTGAACACCAGGCCACAAGCAGAGATGTCACTACCTGTCCACCCTGAACACCAGGCCACAAGCAGAGATGTTACTACCTGTCACCCTGAACACCAGGCCACAAGCAGAGATGTTACTACCTGTCCACCCTGAACACCAGGCCACAAGCAGAGATGTTACTACATTATCCAACACATCTCTCCTCTCTCTAGTTCTACCTCCACCTTCTCTTCTCTTAATTCAGTAGACTTTATTGACACGGACAGTAAAATGACTTCCATTGTCATTAGTCTACATATGACAACAATGGTGGGACCAACGTCAATAACAGTAGAAGTAGTGGAAGTGGGATTACCATTAACAGCAACTACAGCAACAATATTAATGAGAATGATCATTAATTAAAGCCATAGTAGTAGGCCAGTCTCAACATGACTGAAAGCTCCCATCCTGTTATTCTAGACAGGTCTGTGATGATAAGGTCCAGACTGTCTGTTATTCTAGACAGGTCTGTGATGATAAGGTCCAGACTGTCTGTTATTCTAGACAGGTCTGTGATGATAAGGTCCAGACTGTCTGTTATTCTAGACAGGTCTGTGTGTTATACATTCCTTTCTTTTTGCCTGTCTATCAGCCTGTTTGTCTGACTGCCTGTTTGTCTGACTTCTTGTTTGTCTACCAGCCTGTTTGTCTGACTGCCTGTTTGTCTGACTGCCTGTTTATCTGACTGCCTGTTTGTCTGACTGCCTGTTTGTCTGACTGCCTGTTTATCTGACTGCCTGTTTATCTGACTGCGTGTTTGTCTGACTGCCTGTTTGTCTACCAGCCTGTTTGTCTGACTGCCTGTTTGTCTGTTTTTTGTTTATTTATTTATTCATTAGGATCCCCATTAGCAGAAGCAGCAGCTGCTCTTCCTGGGGTCCACAAGGAAGTGTAACTGCCTCTCCGTTTCATAGTTTTCTGTACTGACCTCAACCTCCTCAGAGAGTCTTCCAGTACTCAGTGAACGCTCTCCTCTTCCCTCTGCTTCTCTTCCCCTTCCATTTTAAACAGGCCTTGACGTAGATCTCTGATTTGAACCCTTTAACCAGGGAGCTACAAAATGACTGAAGAAGTGCAAACCAACTTGTAGGCTCTGTTTTACCCATGTTAAGGACAGGACTTGGAAACAGTCACGTGACCCTAGATGCACTTTTGAACACGGTTTTATTTTCCAGCTCAGAAGTTGTTTGGTTGGTTGACAGGTTTGGAGGTCAGGCTCTACAGTGCTAAAGCTGTCTATATTCTCAGAAGGCTTTTTATACTGCAGTCAGTCACTCCCCCCCCCCCCCCCCCCCCCGGCCCTTCCAAGACATAAATACTCGGTGTCAGTGTGGCCTGCGTGCTGCTGAGTGGAGGGACAGTCACACCTCTTCTCCTGCTCATCATCCTCCCCACTCCTCCGTCATTCCCCTCATTCCTCCAACCACAAGATTGCTGTCTGCTCATACCTTGTACTAACGCGTACAGTGATACTGTGTGTGATGCCTTTCTCACTAATATCACAGCAGTAAACAAACACCCCCTCCAGTCAATCACCCCAGCTGTCCTCTCCCCCTCTTCATTACAGTCTGTAGATAGTATTATACACACACACACACACACACACACACACACACACACACACACACACACACACACACACACACACACACACACACACACACACACACACACACATACATACATACACACACACACACACACACACACACACACACACACACACACACACACACACACACACACACACATACATACACACACCCCCACACACACACACATGGCCATACAGATGTAATGAGATGACACCCTGGCCTCGCCTCCTGAGTCAATAACGTCTGTACAGTGTGTTGCTGCTTGGAACAAAGCAGCCATGCTAACAAAGGGAAGGCAGCCTGCCTGCTCCAAGTATCAATTATTGAGGGCATCCACACAAAGGAGAGGAGAGAAACTGGAACTAGTACTAGAGAGATAGGACTAGAGAGATAGGACTAGAGAGATAGGACTAGAGAGATAGGACTAGAGAGATAGGACTAGAGAGATAGGACCAGAGAGATAGGACTAGAGAGATAGGACTAGAGAGATAGGACTACAGAGATAGGACTAGAGAGACAGGACTAGAGAGATAGGACTAGAGAGACAGGACTAGAGAGATAGGACTAGAGAGATAGGACTAGAGAGACAGGACTAGAGAGACAGGACTAGAGAGATAGGACTAGAGAGACAGGACTAGAGAGATAGGACTAGAGAGATAGGACTAGAGAGACAGGACTAGAGAGATAGGACTAGAGAGATAGGACTAGAGAGACAGGACTAGAGAGATAGGACTAGAGAGATAGGACTAGAGATATAGGACTAGAGAGATAGGACTAGAGAGATAGGACTAGAGAGACAGGACTAGAGAGACAGGACTAGAGAGACAGGACTAGAGAGATAGGACTAGAGAGACAGGACTAGAGAGATAGGACTAGAGAGATAGGACTAGAGAGACAGGACTAGAGAGACAGGACTAGAGAGATAGGACTAGAGAGATAGGACTAGAGAGACAGGACTAGAGAGATAGGACTAGAGAGATAGGACTAGAGAGACAGGACTAGAGAGACAGGACTAGAGAGATAGGACTAGAGAGATAGGACTAGAGAGATAGGACTAGAGAGACAGGACTAGAGAGATAGGACTAGAGAGACAGGACTAGAGAGATAGGACTAGAGAGACAGGACTAGAGAGATAGGACTAGAGAGATAGGACTAGAGAGACAGGACTAGAGAGATAGGACTAGAGAGATAGGACTAGAGAGACAGGACTAGAGAGATAGGACTAGAGAGATAGGACTAGAGAGATAGGACTAGAGAGACAGGACTAGAGAGACAGGACTAGAGAGATAGGACTAGAGAGACAGGACTAGAGAGATAGGACTAGAGAGATAGGACTAGAGAGACAGGACTAGAGAGATAGGACTAGAGAGATAGGACTAGAGAGATAGGACTAGAGAGATAGGAGTAGAGAGACAGGAGTAGAGATATAGGACTAGAGAGACAGGGCTAGAGAGACAGGAGTAGAGAGATAGGACCAGAGAGATAGGACTAAAGAGACAGTAGTAGAGAGATAGGAGTAGAGATATAGGACTAGAGAGATAGGACTAGAGAGATAGGACCAGAGAGACAGGACCAGAGAGATAGGAGTAAAACTAGGAGCAATAGTAGGAACTAGGAGCTGTGTTAGGAACTAGGAGCTATAGTAGGAACTAGGAGTTATAGTAGGATCTAGGAGCTATAGTAGGAACTAGGAGTTATAGTAGGATCTAGAAGCTATAGTAGGAACTAGGAGCTATAGTAGGAACTAGGAGCTATAGTATGAGTAAGTGCTGTGTGTGGAGACTAGCTAGCTAGCTGTCAATACACTCAGTAAACAAAACATAAACTCACATACTGGTAACTGCCAAAATAAAGGAAACTCTTGGGTAAATGACAGATACAATGTACACTACTGTTGAAAAGTTTATGGTAACTTAGAAATATCCTTGTTTTTTAAAGAAAAGCAATTTTTTTTGTATATTAATATAACTTCAAATTGATCAGAAATACAGTGCAGCTTCATTAAATAGCACCCGCAAAACACCAGTGTCAACGTCAACAGTTACTAGGCAACTCCAGGATGCTGGAGTTGCAAAGAAAAAGCCATATCTCAGACTGGCCAATGAAAAGAAAAGATTAAAATGGGCAAAAGAACACAGACACTGAACAGAGGAACTCTGCCTAGAAGCCCAGCATCCCGGAGTCGCCTCTTCACTGTTGACGTTGAGACTGGTGTTTTGCGGGTACTATTTAATGAAGCTGTCAGTTGAGGACTTGTGAGGCGTCTGTTTCTCAAACTAGACACTCTAATGTAATTGTCCTCTTGCTCAGTTGTGCACCGGGGCCTCCCACTCCTCTTTCTATTCTGGTTAGAGCCAGTTTGCGCTGTTCTGTGAAGGGAGTAGTACACGGTGTTGTACAAGATCTTCAGTTTCTTGTCAATTTCTCTCATGGAATAGCCTTCATTTCTCAGAACAAGAATAGACTGACAAGTTTCAGAAGAAAGAACTTTATTTCTGAGCTTGTAATCGAACCCACAAATGCTGATGCTCCAGATACTCAACTAGTCTAAAGAAGTCAAGTTTTATTGCTTCTTTAATCAGAACAACAGTTTTCAGCTGTGCTAACATAATTGCAAAATGGTTTTCTAATGATCAATTAGCCTTTTAAAATTATAAACTTGGATTAGCTAACACAACGTGCCATTGAAACACAGGAGTGATGGTTGCTGATAATTTGCCTCTGTACGCCTATGTAGATATTCCAGTAAAAATCAGCCGTTTCCATCTACAATAGTCATTTACAACATGAACAATGTCTACACTGTATTTCTGATCAATTTGATGTTATTTTAATGGACAAAAAAATTTGCTTTTCATTCAAAAACAAGGACATTTCTAAGTGACCCCAAACTTGTGAACGGTAGGGTATATTGAAAGCAGGTGCTTCCACACAGGTGTGGTTCCTGAGTTAATTAAGCAATTCATATCCCATCATGCTTAGGGTCATGTATAAAAATGCCCAGGTGCCCATTGTTTTGTCTACCATGGATAGAAGAACAGATGTCAGGGACTTTGAAGAGGAGTCTCAAAGGACCATAAGGGGTTTAAATGGTGTGTGTGTGTGTGTGTGTGTGTGTGTGTGTGTGTGTGTGTGTGTGTGTGTGTGTGTGTGTGTGTGTGTGTGTGTGTGTGTGTGTGTGTGTGTGTGTGTGTGTGTGTGTGTGTGTGTGTACGTGTGCGTGTGTGTGTTTTAGTCACCAGATCTCAACCCAATTGAACATTTATGGTAGATTCTGAAGCAGCGCCTGAAACCACCGTCAACAAAACACCAAATGATGAAATGTCTCGTGGCAGAATGGTGTCACATCCCTCCAGTAGAGATCCAGACACTTGTAGAATCTATGCCAAGGTGAATTGAAGCTGTTCTGGCTGGTGGTGACCCAACGCCCTAGTAAGACACTTTATGTTTCCTTTATTTTGGCAGTTACCTGAACATACAGTACATGCTTTAGATTATCACACACACACACACACACACACACACACACACACACACACACACACACACACACACACACACACACACACACACACACACACACACACACCTGCATCTACATCTCGCTCTGTGTGTGTGTGTGTTTCTACTGGTGCCAATGTTGTCAGACATCCCATATATACAGCATCATTACACACACACACACACACACACACACACACACACACACACACATCGATCATTAAGACCTGTGGAGTATTGAGTTGGAGGAAACAATGTAACCCACCACACAGTCCAAGGGAATACATGTAACATTGTCTTTAATATACATCTGGAATGAATCAACAACTGTCATTCACAAGTGATAATAAGACACTTATTGTCTATAAGCCAAATCATTCAATCACTCTAGCCTAGTGGTTAGAGTGTTGGACCAGTAACCAAAAGGTAACCTAGTGGTTAGAGCGTTGGGCCAGTAACCAGCAGGTAGCCTAGTGGTTAGAGCGTTGGACCAGTAACCAGCAGGTAGCCTAGTGGTTAGAGTGTTGGACCAGTAACCAAAAGGTAACCTAGTGGTTAGAGCGTTGGACTAGTAACCAGCAGGTAGCCTAGTGGTTAGAGCGTTGGACTAGTAACCAGCAGGTAGCCTAGTGGTTAGAGTGTTGTACTAGTAACCAGCAGGTAGCCTAGTGGTTAGAGCGTTGGACTAGTAACCAGCAGGTAGCCTAGTGGTTAGAGCGTTGGACTAGTAACCAGCAGGTAGCCTAGTGGTTAGAGCGTTGGACTAGTAACCAGCAGGTAGCCTAGTGGTTAGAGCGTTGGACTAGTAACCAGCAGGTAGCCTAGTGGTTAGAGCGTTGGGCAAGTAACCGAAAGGTTGCAAGTTCGAATCCCCGAGCTGACAAGGTACAAGTATTTGTTCTTAACTGGCTTGCCTAGTTAAATAAAGGTAAAACAAAAATTATATTTCATCATCTTGACAATTTGTGTGTTATTTGTGTGTGGTTGTTTTAGTGTGTAGCTATGTGTTTAGATTTTTCAAGGCAGTGTGTGTGAATGTGTTTATTTGTGAAAGAACACAGAGGGTGGAGACAGAGAACCAAAACACTCACCTTCCAAAATACCAGCCACCCACCACCAACCCCAACGCCCAAACCAAAACGGCCAAAAAATCTATCCTAATATAAAGAAACGGAGCGAGAACTGTTGGTATAATCCTCACATCGATCTCCTGCCGGCAGCAACAACCAATCACATTTAAAAAGGAACGATAGTAGAAAAAAGGATGGTGAAAAATGAATGAGGAGAGGATGAAGGAAGATGAAGTTTAATCCTTAGAGAGGTCGGTTTGTTGCCATGACGAGGTTAGCCTCCCCCAGTATAGTCTCTCCCAGTCCAGTCCAGTCAAAGGGATAGTGTTTCCACCTGCCTGTCTGCCTGCTAGCCCTTCTGTGTCGCTATGTTTCTGATTCCTCTGCTCCAGCGTGCGCCAGTATCCAGAGGCTGTCTTTGTGCATGTGTGTGTGTGTGAGAGAGAGAGAGAGAGAGGGTTTGTGTATTTGTGTGCAGTCGTGCATGTGGGAGGAGTGTGTGAATGTGTGTGAGGCGCAGCTTGTCAAAAATAGTAACATTGGAGTGTGTTGCTTCTGTCTGAGCTGAGAGAGAGAATCAGCTGATCTCACAGTAGATATAAATCTTCCTCCGGCTTTTCCCCTCTTTGTTTTCTCTCGTTTTGTTTCATTCGCTCTTTTGATGCGTTTCATTTTCTCAGTCCCTCACGTTAGGTGGTAGGCTGGCTCTGCATGTATCGGCTTGTGTGTATGAGTGTTCGCGGGTGGTGTGTGTGTGAGTGTTCGCCTGTGTGAGTGTTCGCCTGTGTGAGTGTGTGTGTGTGTGTGTGTGTGTGTGTGTGTGTGTGTGTGTGTGTGTGTGTGTGTGTGTGAGTGTGTGTGTGTGTGTGTGTGTGTGTGTGTGTGTGTGTGTGTGTGTGTGTGTGTGTGTGTGTTTGGCAACGGGTAGACAGGGAAAGACGAGCTGTTTGCTGGAGTCATTGAGAAAGAGAGAGATGTGTTTTTTAAATGGAGGACAAACAGAGAGAGATGGATGAGAGCGTGATAGGAGAGAGAGAGTGGCAGGGGGAGAGAGCGAGGAAGGTGCAGAGAGGTGGAAGAAGAGTGAGAGCAGGGTGGCATTTAGGGTAAAGGAACTGGCAGGTGTGTGTGTGTTGTGAGATGGGTAATGTGTGTTCCTGTGAGACAGAGAGCAGGACTGTGTTCTTCCCATCACCAGCTGAACATGGCTGCTACTGACAGGCTAGGCACACAGGGAAACCTCTGTTGTTTATTTATATGTGGTGGAGAGAGGAAGAGAGAGAGAATGATAGAGAATGATATAGAATGATATAGAGAATGATATAGAGAATGATATAGAGAATGATATAGAATGATATAGAGAATGATATAGAGAATGATATAGAGAATGATATAGTGAATGATATAGAGAATGATATAGAGAATGATATAGAGAATGATATAGAATGATAGAGAATGATAGAGAATGATATAGAGAATGATATAGAATGATATAGAGAATGATATAGAATTATAGAGAATGATAGAGAATGATAGAGAGAATGATATAGAATTATAGAGAATGATATAGAATGATATAGAGAATGATATAGAATGATAGAGAGAATGATATAGAATTATAGAGAATTATAGAGAATGATATAGAATGATATAGAGAATGATAGAGAATGATATAGAATGATATAGAGAATGATATAGAATTATAGAGAATGATAGAGAATGATAGAGAGAATGATATAGAATTATAGAGAATTATAGAGAATGATAGAGAATGATAGAGAGAATGATATAGAATTATAGAGAATTATAGAGAATGATAGAGAATGATATAGAGAATGATATAGAATGATAGAGAGAATGATATAGAATTATAGAGAATGATAGAGAATGATAGAGAGAATGATATAGAGAATGATAGAGAATTATAGAGAATGATAGAAAATGATAGAGAATGATAGAGAATGATAGAGATAATGATAGAGAGAATGATATAGAATGATAGAGAATGATATAGAGAATGATAGAGAATGATAGAGAGAATGATATAGAATGATAGAGAATGATAAAGAATGATATAGACAATGATATAGAGAATGATATAGAGAATGATAGAGAGAATGATATAGAATGATAGAGAAGGATAAAGAATGATATAGAGAATGATATAGAGAATTATAAAGAGAATGATAGTTCTGTACATGAGTTCTGTACAGTTTAGAGATGGCTTGATGCAGTGTAGTGCTGTTATTTAGTGTAGAGTTTAGAGATGGCTTGATGCAGTGTGTCACATAGAGTGTGTAGTCCTCTAGTCTTTATGGCCCAGATGGCCGGTTGGGGAGGGCCACAGCACGGGGAAATGAAAGTGTTCATCTGGCAGGTGGTTTTGGTGGTGATTGACCTGAACTCCCTGCCAGAGGAGAGTTTTGATGGTGGAGGGGCCTTTGTGAGTCAAATCTGCTGTAGAACTGGTCTAGTTGATTGGGCAGTGGGGGGGGGGGGTCTTTTGGTTTGTAGTTGTATCTTTTGTAATCCTTTCCAGACAGGCGTGTCGTCACTGGACAAGTGTTGTTCCAGCCTGACCTCATGTTGCTGTTTGGCTGCATCCGTGTCCTGCTATCTCTATAATAACAGACTAAGATGTGTTAGAGAAGAGGAGGAGAGCGGAGGAGTAGGTGGAGGAGAGGAGAGGGGAGGAGTAGGTGGAGGAGAGGGGAGGAGTAGGTGGAGGAGAGGAGAGGGGAGAAGAAGGTGGAGGAGAGGGGAGGGGAGGAGTAGGTGGAGGAGAGGAGAGAGGAGGAGTTGGAGGAGAGGAAAGGAGAAGATGGAGGAGGGTGGTGGTAGAGAGGAGAGGGGAAGAGTAGGTGGACCACCTCACCCCACCCAGTGACAGTAGAGATGAAGCTCCACCCAGTGACAGTAGTGATGAAGCTCCACCCAGTGACAGTAGAGATGAAGCTCCACCCAGTGATGGTAGAGATGAAGCTCCACCCAGAGATGAAGCTCCACCGAGTGACAGTAGAGATGAAGCTCCACCCAGTGACAGTAGAGATGAAGCTCCACCCAGAGATGAAGCTCCACCCAGTGACAGTAGAGATGAAGCTCCACCCAGTGACAGTAGAGATGACACTCCACCCAGTGACAGTAGAGATGACGCTCCACCCAGTGACAGTAGAGATGAAGCTCCACCCAGTGACAGTAGAGATGAAGCTCCACTCAGAGATGAAGCTCCACCCAGTGACAGTAGAGATGAAGCTCCCCTCAGTGACAGTAGAGATGAAGCTCCACCCAGTGACAGTAGAGATGAAGCTCCACCCAGTGACAGTAGAGATGAAGCTCCACCCAGTGATGGTAGAGATGAAGCTCCACCCAGAGATGAAGCTCCACCCAGTGACAGTAGAGGTGAAGATCCACCCAGAGATGAAGCTACACCCAAACAGTAGAGATGAAGCTCCACCCAGAGATGAAACTCCACCCAGTGACAGTAGAGATGAAGCTCCACCCAGAGATGAAGCTCCACCCAGTTACAGTAGAGATGAAGCTCCACCCAGAGATGAAGCTCCACCCAGTGACAGTAGAGATGACTCTCCACCCAAAGATGAAGCTCCACCCAGTGACAGTAGAGATGAAGCTCCCCCCAGAGATGAAGCTCCACCCAGTGACAGTAGAGATGAAGCTCCACCCAGTAATGGTAGAGATGAAGCTCCAACCAGAGACAGTAGAGATGAAGATCCACCCAGTGACAGTAGAGATGAAGCTCCACCCAGAGATGAAGCTCCACCCATTGACAGTAGAAATGAAGCTCCACGCAGTGACAGTAGAGATGAAGCTCCACCCAGTGACAGTAGAGATGAAGCTCCACCTAGTGACAGTAGAGATGAAGCTCCACCCAGAGATGAAGCTCCACCCAGTGACGGTAGACATGAAGCTCCACCCAGAGATGAAGCTCCACCCAGTGACAGTAGATATGAAGCTCCAGCCAGAGATGAAGCTCCACCCAGTGACAGTAGAGATGAAGCTCCACCCAGAGATGAAGCTCCACCCAGTGACAGTAGATATGAAGCTCCAGCCAGAGATGAAGCTCCACCCAGTGACAGTAGAGATGAAGCTCCACCCAGAGATGAAGCTCCACCCAGTGACAAGAGAGATGAAGCTCCACCCAGAGATGAAACTCCACCCAGTGACAGTAGAGATGAAGCTCCACCCAGAGATGAAGCTCCACCCAGTGACAGTAGATATGAAGCTCCAGCCAGAGATGAAGCTCCACCCAGTGACAGTAGAGATGAAGCTCCACCCAGAGATGAAGCTCCACCCAGAGACAGTAGAGATGAAGCTCCACCCAGAGATGAAGGTCCACCCAGTGACAGTAGAGATGAAGCTCCACCCAGTGACAGTAGAGATGAAGGTCCACCCAGTGACAGTAGAGATGAAGCTCCACCCAGAGATGAAGCTCCACCAATTGACAGTAGAGAGGAAGCTCCACCCAGTGACAGTAGAGATTAAGCTCCAGACAGAGACAGTAGAGATGAAGCTCCACCCAAAGACAGTAGTGATGAAGCTCCACCCAGTGACAGTAGAGATGAAGCTCCACCCAGAGACAGTAGTGATGAAGCTCCACCCAGTGACAGTAAAGATGAAGGTCCACCCAGAGATGAAGCTTCACCCAGAGACAGTAGAGATGAAGCTCCACCCAGAGATGAAGCTCCACCCAGTGACAGTAGAGATTTAGCTCCACCCATAGATGAAGCTCCAGCCAGAGACAGTAGTGATGAAGCTCCACCCAGTGACAGTAGTGATGAAGCTCTACCCAGTGACAGTAGTGATGAAGCTCCACCCAGTGACAGTAGTGATGAAGCTCCACCCAGTGACAGTAGTGATGAAGCTCCCCTCAGTGACAGTAGTGATGAAGCTCCACCCAGAGATGAAGCTTCACCCAGTGACAGTAGTGATGAAGCTCCACCCAGTGACAGTAGTTATGAAGCTCTACCCATTGACAGTAGTGATGAAGCTCCACCCAGTGACAGTAGTGATGAAGGTCCACCCAGTGACAGTAGTGATGAAGCTCCACCCAGTGACAGTAGTGATGAAGCTCCACCCAGTGACAGTAGTGATGAAGCTCCACCCAGTGAAAGTAGTGATGAAACTCCACCCAGTGACAGTAGTGATGAAGCTCCCCTCAGTGACAGTAGAGATGAAGCTCCACCCAGAGACAGTAGTGATGAAGCTCCACCCAGAGATGAAGCTTCACCCAGTGACAGTAGTGATGAAGCTCCACCCAGTGACAGTAGTGATGAAGCTCCCCTCAGTGACAGTAGAGATGAAGCTCCACCCAGAGACAGTAGTGATGAAGCTCCACCCAGAGATGAAGCTTCACCCAGTGACAGTAGTGATGAAGCTCCACCCAGAGACAGCAGTGATGAAGGTCCACCCAGTGACAGTAGAGATGAAGCTCCACCCAGAGATTAAGCTTCACCCAGTGACAGTAGTGATGAAGCTCCACCCAGTGACAGTAGTGATGAAGCTCCACCCAGTGACAGTAGAGATGAAGCTCCACCCAGTGACAGTAGAGATGAAGTTCCACCCAGAGATGAAGCTTCACCCAGTGACAGTATTGATGAAGCTCCACCCAGTGACAGTAGTGATGAAGTTCCACCCAGAATGAAGCTTCACCCAGTGACTGTAGAGATGAAGCTCCACCCAGTGACAGTAGAGATGAAGTTCCACCCAGAGATGAAGCTTCACCCAGTGACAGTAGTGATGAAGCTCCACCCAGTGACAGTAGTGATGAAGCTCCACCCAGTGACAGTAGTGATGAAGCTCCCCTCAGTGACAGTAGTGATGAAGCTCCACCCAGAGATGAAGCTTCACCCAGTGACAGTAGTGATGAAGCTCCACCCAGTGACAGTAGTGATGAAGCTCCACCCAGTGACAGTAGTGATGAAGCTCCACCCAGTGACAGTAGTGATGAAACTCCACCCAGTGACAGTAGTGATGAAGCTCCCCTCAGTGACAGTAGTGATTAAGCTCCACCCAGAGATGAAGCTTCACCCAGTGACAGTAGTGATGAAGCTCCACCCAGTGACAGTAATGATGAAGCTCCCCTCAGTGACAGTAGAGATGAAGCTCCACCCAGAGACAGTAGTGATGAAGCTCCCCTCAGTGACAGTAGTGATTAAGCTCCACCCAGAGATGAAGCTTCACCCAGTGACAGTAGTGATGAAGCTCCACCCAGAGATGTTGCTTCACCCAGTGACAGTAGTGATGAAGCTCCACCCAGTGACAGTAGAGATGAAGCTCCACCCAGTGACAGTAGAGATTAAGCTCCAGACAGAGACAGTAGAGATGAAGCTCCACCCAAAGACAGTAGTGATGAAGCTCCACCCAGTGACAGTAGAGATGAAGCTCCACCCAGAGACAGTAGTGATGAAGCTCCACCCAGTGACAGTAAAGATGAAGGTCCACCCAGAGATGAAGCTTCACCCAGAGACAGTAGAGATGAAGCTCCACCCAGAGATGAAGCTCCACCCAGTGACAGTAGAGATTTAGCTCCACCCATAGATGAAGCTCCAGCCAGAGACAGTAGTGATGAAGCCCCACCCAGTGACAGTAGTGATGAAGCTCCACCCAGTGACAGTAGTGATGAAGCTCCACCCAGTGACAGTAGTGATGAAGCTCCACCCAGTGACAGTAGTGATGAAGCTCCACCCAGTGACAGTAGTGATGAAGCTCCCCTCAGTGACAGTAGTGATGAAGCTCCACCCAGAGATGAAGCTTCACCCAGTGACAGTAGTGATGAAGCTCCACCCAGTGACAGTAGTTATGAAGCTCTACCCATTGACAGTAGTGATGAAGCTCCACCCAGTGACAGTAGTGATGAAGGTCCACCCAGTGACAGTAGTGATGAAGCTCCACCCAGTGACAGTAGTGATGAAGCTCCACCCAGTGACAGTAGTGATGAAGCTCCACCCAGTGACAGTAGTGATGAAACTCCACCCAGTGACAGTAGTGATGAAGCTCCCCTCAGTGACAGTAGTGATGAAGCTCCACCCAGTGACAGTAGTGATGAAGCTCCCCTCAGTGACAGTAGTGATGAAGCTCCCCTCAGTGACAGTAGTGATGAAGCTCCCCTCAGTGACAGTAGAGATGAAGCTCCACCCAGAGACAGTAGTGATGAAGCTCCCCTCAGTGACAGTAGAGATGAAGCTCCACCCAGAGACAGTAGTGATGAAGCTCCACCCAGAGATGAAGCTTCACCCAGTGACAGTAGTGATGAAGCTCCACCCAGTGACAGTAGTGATGAAGCTCCCCTCAGTGACAGTAGAGATGAAGCTCCACCCAGAGACAGTAGTGATGAAGCTCCACCCAGAGATGAAGCTTCACCCAGTGACAGTAGTGATGAAGCTCCACCCAGAGACAGCAGTGATGAAGCTCCACCCAGTGACAGTAGAGATGAAGCTCCACCCAGAGATTAAGCTTCACCCAGTGACAGTAGTGATGAAGCTCCACCCAGTGACAGTAGTGATGAAGCTCCACCCAGTGACAGTAGAGATGAAGCTCCACCCAGTGACAGTAGAGATGAAATTCCACCCAGAGATGAAGCTTCACCCAGTGACAGTATTGATGAAGCTCCACCCAGTGACAGTAGTGATGAAGTTCCACCCAGAGATGAAGCTTTACCCAGTGACTGTAGAGATGAAGCTCCACCCAGTGACAGTAGAGATGAAGTTCCACCCAGAGATGAAGCTTCACCCAGTGACAGTAGTGAAGCTGCCCCAGTGACAGTAGTGATGAAGCTCCACCCAGTGACAGTAGTGATGAAGCTCCACCCAGTGACAGTAGTGATGAAGCTCCACCCAGTGACAGTAGTGATGAAACTCCACCCAGTGACAGTAGTGATGAAGCTCCCCTCAGTGACAGTAGAGATGAAGCTCCACCCAGAGACAGTAGTGATGAAGCTCCACCCAGAGATGAAGCTTCACCCAGTGACAGTAGTGATGAAGCTCCACCCAGTGACAGTAATGATGAAGCTCCCCTCAGTGACAGTAGAGATGAAGCTCCACCCAGAGACAGTAGTGATGAAGCTCCCCTCAGTGACAGTAGTGATTAAGTTCCACCCAGAGATGAAGCTTCACCCAGTGACAGTAGTGATGAAGCTCCACCCAGAGATGTTGCTTCACCCAGTGACAGTAGTGATGAAGCTCCACCCAGTGACAGTAGTGATGAAGCTCCACCCAGTGACAGTAGTGATGAAGCTCCACCCAGTGACAGTAGTGATGAAGCTCTGCTACCTTTCCTAGTAATGGCAGCAACACTAAAGCTAAATCCAGGCCAACTTTTAAGTTAGAAGGTGAAAACACCACCTGGCTCCCACCATTCATCTCACCCCACAGGCTGGCCTTCATGTGTGTGTGTGTGGGGAGGTTAGTTACAGGACAGTAATAAAACGTTTATTAATGGTTAGGGCAGTGGTCGTGACCGCTAACACCTAGACAGTAGTTTATTCTACCTGCACACACTCTAAGCATTTTACTGTTCCGTGTACGCACATGATCAATAAACCTTTAATACATTGAATACAACACAACTTTAGGACATTTTCACCATTTACTATTTGTAAAGGAGCAGGTTGAGTTGTATGGCTGGTTAACAGGAGAGGTCTAGGAGCAGGTTGAGTTGTATGGCTGGTTAACAGGAGAGGTCTAGGAGCAGGTTGAGTTGTATGGCTGGATAACTGGAGAGGTCTAGGAGCAGGTTGAGTTGTATGGCTGGTTAACAGGAGAGGTCTTGGAGCAGGTTGAGTTGTATGGCTGGTTAACTGGAGAGATCTAGGAGCAGGTTGAGTTGTATGGCTGGTTAACAGGAGAGGTCTAGGAGCAGGTTGAGTTGTATGGCTGGTTAACTGGAGAGATCTAGGAGCAGGTTGAGTTGTATGGCTGGTTAACTGGAGAGGTCTAGGAGCAGGTTGAGTTGTATGGCTGGTTAACAGGAGAGGTCTAGGAGCAGGTTGAGTTGTATGGCTGGTTAACTGGAGAGATCTAGGAGCAGGTTGAGTTGTATGGCTGGTTAACTGGAGAGATCTAGGAGCAGGTTGAGTTGTATGGCTGGTTAACTGGAGATATCTAGGAGCAGGTTGAGTTGTATGGCTGGTTAACAGGAGAGATCTAGGAGCAGGTTGAGTTGTATGGCTGGTTAACAGGAGAGGTCTAGGAGCAGGTTGAGTTGTATGGCTGGTTAACTGGAGAGATCTAGGAGCAGGTTGAGTTGTATGGCTGGTTAACAGGAGAGATCTAGGAGCAGGTTGAGTTGTATGGCTGGTTAACAGGAGAGATCTAGGAGCAGGTTGAGTTGTATGGCTGGTTAACTGGAGAGATCTAGGAGCAGGTTGAGTTGTATGGCTGGTTAACAGGAGAGATCTAGGAGCAGGTTGAGTTGTATGGCTGGTTAACTGGAGAGGTCTAGGAGCAGGTTGAGTTGTATGGCTGGTTAACAGGAGAGATCTCGGAGCAGTTTGAGTTGTATGGCTGGTTAACTGGAGAGATCTAGGAGCAGGTTGAGTTGTATGGCTGGTTAACTGGAGAGATCTAGGAGCAGGTTGAGTTGTATGGCTGGTTAACTGGAGAGATCTAGGAGCAGGTTGAGTTGTATGGCTGGTTAACTGGAGAGGTCTAGGAGCAGGTTGAGTTGTATGGCTGGTTAACTGGAGAGATCTAGGAGCAGGTTGAGTTGTATGGCTGGTTAACTGGAGAGATCTAGGAGCAGGTTGAGTTGTATGGCTGGTTAACTGGAGAGATCTAGGAGCAGGTTGAGTTGTATGGCTGGTTAACTGGAGAGATCTAGGAGCAGGTTGAGTTGTATGGCTGGTTAACTGGAGAGGTCTAGGAGCAGGTTGAGTTGTATGGCTGGTTAACTGGAGAGATCTAGGAGCAGTTTGAGTTGTATGGCTGGTTAACTGGAGAGATCTAGGAGCAGGTTGAGTTGTATGGCTGGTTAACTGGAGAGGTCTAGGAGCAGGTTGAGTTGTATGGCTGGTTAACAGGAGAGATCTAGGAGCAGGTTGAGTTGTATGGCTGGTTAACTGGAGAGATCTAGGAGCAGGTTGAGTTGTATGGCTGGTTAACTGGAGAGGTCTAGGAGCTGGTTGAGTTGTATGGCTGGTTAACTGGAGAGATCTAGGAGCAGGTTGAGTTGTATGGCTGGTTAACTGGAGAGATGTAGGAGCAGTTTGAGTTGTATGGCTGGTTAACTGGAGAGATCTAGGAGCAGTTTGAGTTGTATGGGCTGGTTAACTGGAGAGGTCTAGGAGCAGGTTGAGTTGTATGGCTGGTTAACTGGAGAGGTCTAGGAGCAGGTTGAGTTGTATGGCTGGTTAACAGGAGAGATCTAGGAGCAGGTTGAGTTGTATGGCTGGTAACTGGAGAGAATCTAGGAGGCAGGTTGAGTTGTATGGCTGGTTAACTGGAGAGATCTAGGAGCAGGTTGAGTTGTATGGCTGGTTAACTGGAGAGATCCAGGAGCAGGTTGAGTTGTATGGCTGGTTAACAGGAGAGATCTAGGAGCAGGTTGAGTTGTATGGCTGGTTAACTGGAGAGATCTTGGAGCAGGTTGAGTTGTATGGCTGGTTAACAGGAGAGATCTAGGAGCAGGTTGAGTTGTATGGCTGGTTAACAGGAGAGATCTAGGAGCAGGTTGAGTTGTATGGCTGGTTAACTGGAGAGATCTAGGAGCAGGTTGAGTTGTATGGCTGGTTAACAGGAGAGATCTAGGAGCAGGTTGAGTTGTATGGCTGGTTAACTGGAGAGATCTAGGAGCAGGTTGAGTTGTATGGCTGGTTAACAAGAGAGGTCTAGGAGCAGGTTGAGTTGTATGGCTGGTTAACTGGAGAGATCTAGGAGCAGGTTGAGTTGTATGGCTGGTTAACTGGAGAGATCTAGGAGCACGTTGAGTTGTATGGCTGGTTAACAGGAGAGATCTAGGAGCAGGTTGAGTTGTATGGCTGGTTAACTGGAGAGATCTAGGAGCAGGTTGAGTTGTATGGCTGGTTAACTGGAGAGATCTAGGAGCAGGTTGAGTTGTATGGCTGGTTAACTGGAGAGATCTAGGAGCAGGTTGAGTTGTATGGCTGGTTAACTGGAGAGATCTAGGAGCAGGTTGAGTTGTATGGCTGGTTAACTGGAGAGATCTAGGAGCAGGTTGAGTTGTATGGCTGGTTAACTGGAGAGATCTAGGAGCAGGTTGAGTTGTATGGCTGGTTAACTGGAGAGGTCTAGGAGCAGGTTGAGTTGTATGGCTGGTTAACTGGAGAGATCTAGGAGCAGGTTGAGTTGTATGGCTGGTTAACTGGAGAGATCTAGGAGCAGGTTGAGTTGTATGGCTGGTTAACTGGAGAGGTCTTGGAGCAGGTTGAGTTGTATGGCTGGTTAACAGGAGAGATCTAGGAGCAGGTTGAGTTGTATGGCTGGTTAACTGGAGAGATCTAGGAGCAGGTTGAGTTGTATGGCTGGTTAACTGGAGAGGTCTAGGAGCTGGTTGAGTTGTATGGCTGGTTAACTGGAGAGATCTAGGAGCAGGTTGAGTTGTATGGCTGGTTAACTGGAGAGATGTAGGAGCAGTTTGAGTTGTATGGCTGGTTAACTGGAGAGATCTAGGAGCAGTTTGAGTTGTATGGCTGGTTAACAGGAGAGGTCTAGGAGCAGGTTGAGTTGTATGGCTGGTTAACTGGAGAGGTCTAGGAGCAGGTTGAGTTGTATGGCTGGTTAACAGGAGAGATCTAGGAGCAGGTTGAGTTGTATGGCTGGTTAACTGGAGAGATCTAGGAGCAGGTTGAGTTGTATGGCTGGTTAACTGGAGAGATCTAGGAGCAGGTTGAGTTGTATGGCTGGTTAACTGGAGAGATCCAGGAGCAGGTTGAGTTGTATGGCTGGTTAACAGGAGAGATCTAGGAGCAGGTTGAGTTGTATGGCTGGTTAACTGGAGAGATCTTGGAGCAGGTTGAGTTGTATGGCTGGTTAACAGGAGAGATCTAGGAGCAGGTTGAGTTGTATGGCTGGTTAACAGGAGAGATCTAGGAGCAGGTTGAGTTGTATGGCTGGTTAACTGGAGAGATCTAGGAGCAGGTTGAGTTGTATGGCTGGTTAACAGGAGAGATCTAGGAGCAGGTTGAGTTGTATGGCTGGTTAACTGGAGAGATCTAGGAGCAGGTTGAGTTGTATGGCTGGTTAACAAGAGAGGTCTAGGAGCAGGTTGAGTTGTATGGCTGGTTAACTGGAGAGATCTAGGAGCAGGTTGAGTTGTATGGCTGGTTAACTGGAGAGATCTAGGAGCACGTTGAGTTGTATGGCTGGTTAACAGGAGAGATCTAGGAGCAGGTTGAGTTGTATGGCTGGTTAACTGGAGAGATCTAGGAGCAGGTTGAGTTGTATGGCTGGTTAACTGGAGAGATCTAGGAGCAGGTTGAGTTGTATGGCTGGTTAACTGGAGAGGTCTAGGAGCTGGTTGAGTTGTATGGCTGGTTAACTGGAGAGATCTAGGAGCAGGTTGAGTTGTATGGCTGGTTAACTGGAGAGATCTAGGAGCAGTTTGAGTTGTATGGCTGGTTAACTGGAGAGATCTAGGAGCAGTTTGAGTTGTATGGCTGGTTAACAGGAGAGGTCTAGGAGCAGGTTGAGTTGTATGGCTGGTTAACTGGAGAGGTCTAGGAGCAGGTTGAGTTGTATGGCTGGTTAACTGGAGAGATCTAGGAGCAGGTTGAGTTGTATGGCTGGTTAATTGGAGAGATCTAGGAGCAGGTTGAGTTGTATGGCTGGTTAACTGGAGAGATCTAGGAGCAGGTTGAGTTGTATGGCTGGTTAACTGGAGAGATCCAGGAGCAGGTTGAGTTGTATGGCTGGTTAACAGGAGAGATCTAGGAGCAGGTTGAGTTGTATGGCTGGTTAACTGGAGAGATCTTGGAGCAGGTTGAGTTGTATGGCTGGTTAACAGGAGAGATCTAGGAGCAGGTTGAGTTGTATGGCTGGTTAACAGGAGAGATCTAGGAGCAGGTTGAGTTGTATGGCTGGTTAACTGGAGAGATCTAGGAGCAGGTTGAGTTGTATGGCTGGTTAACAGGAGAGATCTAGGAGCAGGTTGAGTTGTATGGCTGGTTAACTGGAGAGATCTAGGAGCAGGTTGAGTTGTATGGCTGGTTAACAAGAGAGGTCTAGGAGCAGGTTGAGTTGTATGGCTGGTTAACTGGAGAGATCTAGGAGCAGGTTGAGTTGTATGGCTGGTTAACTGGAGAGATCTAGGAGC
>NW_021823258.1:706265-718765 GCF_901001165.1 Salmo trutta
ATCATACTGAACGGAGACTGGGGCTGGTCCCAAATGGAACCCTTTCCATTTATAGTGCTCTACAGAGCCCAGAGGGAATAGAGACAGACTGGAGGACTACAGAGCCCACAGGGAATAGGGACAGACTGGAGGACTACAGAGCCCACAGGGAATAGAGACAGACTGGAGAACTACAGAGCCCACAGGGAATAGGGACAGACTGGAGGACTACAGAGCCCAGAGGGAATAGGGACAGACTGGACGACTACAGAGCCCACAGGGAATAGGGACAGACTGGAGGACTACAGAGCCCACAGGGAATAGGGACTGGCTGCCTTCGACCAACACAAAAACATCCTGTTACCAGTCTGTTCAACCTCTCTTTCGTATCGTCAGAGATCCCTAAAGATTGGAAAGCTGCCACGGTCATCCCCCCCTTCAAAAGGGGTGACACTCTAGACCCAAACTTTTATAGACCCCTATCCATCCTGCCCTGCCTTTCTATTTTGAATCCCACCGTACCTTCTCCGCTGTGCAATCCGATTTTCGAGCTAGTCACAGGTGCACCTCAGCCACGCTCAAGGTACTAAACAATATCATAACCGCCATCGATAAAAGACAGTACTGTGCAGCCGTCTTCATCGACCTGGCCAAGGCTTTTGACTCTGTCAATCACCATATTCTTATCGGCAGACTCAACAGCCTTGGTTTCTCAAATGACTGCCTCGCCTGGTTCACCAACTACTTCCCAGACAGAGTTCAGTGTGTCAAATCGGAGGGCCTGTTGTCCAGACCTCTAGCAGCCTCTATGGGGGTACCACAGGGTTCAATTCTTGGGCCGACTCTTTTCTCTGTATATATCAACGATGTCGCTCTTGCTGCGGGTGATTCCCTGATCCAGCTCTATGCAGACGACACCATTCTGTATACATCTGGCCCTTCTTTGGACACTGTGTTAACTAACCTCCAAACGAGCTTCAATGTCATACAACACTCCTTCCGTGGTCTCCAACTGCTCTTAAACGCTAGTAAACCAAATGCATGGTTTTCAACCGTTCGCTGCCCGCATGCGCCCGTCTAGCATCACTACTCTGGACGGTCCTGACTTATGTGGATAGTATGTGGATAACTACAAATACCTAGGTGTCTGGCTAGACTGTAAACTCTCCTTCCAGACTCATATTAAACATCTCCAATCCAAAATTAAATCTGGAATCGGCTTCCTATTCGCAACAAAGCCTTCTTCAATCACGCCGCCAACATACCCTCGTAAAACTGACTATCCTACCGATCCTCGACTTCGGCGATGTCATTTACAAAATAGCTTCCAATACTCTACTCAGCAAACTGGATGCAGTCTATCACAGTGCCATCCGTTTTGTCACCAAAGCCCCTTATACCACCCACCACTGTGACCTGTATGCTCTAGTCGGCTGGCCCTCGCTACATATTCGTCGCCAAACCCACGGGCTCCAGGTCATATTATAAGTCTATGCTAGGTAAAGCTCCGCCTTATCTCAGCTCACTGGTCTCGATAACAACACCCACCCGTAGCACGCGCTCCAGCAGGTATATCTCACTGGTCATCCACAAAGCCAACACCTCCTTTGGCCGCCTTTCCTTCCAGTTCTCTGCTGCCAATGACTGGAATGAATTGCAAAAATCGCTGAAACTGATAAGGTAAAAATCTGTCATTCTGCCCCTGAACAAGGCAGTTAACCCACTGTTCCTAGGCCGTCATTGTAAATAAAATTGCTGAAGTGGAGACTTATATTTCCCTCACTAATTTTAAACATTAGCTATCTGAGCAGCTAACCGATCACTGTAAATAGCCCACCCAATCTACCTACCTCATCCCCATATTGTTTTTATTTACTTTTCTGCTCTTTTACACACCAGTATTTCTACTTGCACATCACCATCTGCTCATCTATCACTCCAGTGTAATTACCTTGCTACTATGGCCTATTTATTGCCTTGCCTCCTCACGCCATTTGCACACACTGTATATAGACTTTCTTTTTTTTATATTGTTTACCCTTGTTTATTCCATGTGAAACTCTGTGTTGTTGTTTGTGTCACACTGCTTTGCTTTATCTTGGCCAGGTCTCAGTTGTAAATGAGAACTTGTTCTCAACTAGCCTACCTGGTTAAATAAAGGTGAAATTATTATTTTTTTAAATTAAATAATAGACTGGAGGACTACAGAGCCCACAAGGAATAGGGACAGACTGGAGGACTACAGAGCCCACAGGGTATAGGGACAGACTGGAGGACTACAGAGCCCAGAGGGAATAGGGACAGACTGGAGGACTACAGAGCCCAGAGGGAATAGGGACAGACTGGAGGAATGACAGTGATTGTAATATGGAAGAAAATATTTGTAGAAGAGCGAGGGAGGATAATAACAATTGTCATTGTGTATGTCCCAAATGACCCCCTATCCCCTATAGGCCTCCTATTCCCTAGTGCACTACGTAGAGAACAGGGTTCCATTTGGGATGCACACATTGACCACAAAGAAGAAGTTGGAATATTTGTGACGTCCTAAAAGCTAGTGGATAGTGAAGAACTCTGACCATTAGAACAGACTGGAGAGAACTCTGACCATTAGAACAGACTGGAGAGAACTCTGACCATTAGAACAAACTGGAGAGAACTCTGACCATTAGAACAGACTGGAGAGAACTCCGACCATTAGAACAGACTGGAGAGAACTCCGACCATTAGAACAGACTGGAGAGAACTCTGACCATTAGAACAGACTGGAGAGAACTCTGACCATTAGAACAGACTGGAGAGAACTCTGACCATTAGAACAGACTGGAGAGAACTCTGACCATTAGAACAGACTGGAGAGAACTCTGACCATTAGAACAGACTGGAGAGAACTCTGACCATTAGAACAGACTGGAGAGAACTCTGACCATTAGAACAGACTGGAGAGAACTCTGACCATTAGAACAGACTGGAGAGAACTCTGACCATTAGAACAGACTGGAGAGAACTCTGACCATTAGAACAGACTGGAGAGAACTCTGACCATTAGAACAGACTGGAGAGAACTCTGACCATTAGAAACAGACTGAGAGAACTCTGACCATTAGAACAGACTGGAGAGAACTCTGACCATTAGAACAGACTGGAGAGAACTCTCACCATTAGAACAGACTGGAGAGAACTCTGACCATTAGAACAGACTGGAGAGAACTCTGACCATTAGAACAGACTGGAGAGAACTCTGACCATTAGAACAGACTGGAGAGAACTCCTGACCATTAGAACAGATGGAGAGAACTCCGACCATTAGAAACAGACTGGAGAGAACTCCGACCATTAGAACAGACTGGAGAGACTCCGACCATTAGAACAGACTGGAGAGAACTCCGACCATTAGAACAGACTGGAGAGAACTCCTGACCATTAGAACAGACTGGAGAGAACTCTGACCATTAGAACAGACTGGAGAGAGAGAACTCTGACCATTAGAACAGACTGGAGAGAACTCGGACCATTAGAACAGACTGGAGAGAACTCTGACCATTAGAACAGACTGGAGAGAACTCGGACCATTAGAACAGACTGGAGAGAACTCTGACCATTAGAACAGACTGGAGAGAACTCGGACCATTAGAACAGACTGGAGAGAACTCGAACCATTAGAACAGACTGGAGAGAACTCTGACCATTAGAACAGACTGGAGAGAACTCGGACCATTAGAACAGACTGGAGAGAACTCGGACCATTAGAACAGACTGGAGAGAACTCCGACCATTAGAACAGACTGGAGAGAACTCCGACCATTAGAACAGACTGGAGAGAACTCCGACCATTAGAAACAGACTGGAGAGAACTCCGACCATTAGAACAGACTGGAGAGAACTCCGACCATTAGAACAGACTGGAGAGAAACTCTGACCATTAGAACAGACGGGAGAGAACTCTGACCATTAGAACAGACTGGAGAGAACTCTGACCATTAGAACAGACTGGAGAGAACTCTGACCATTAGAACAGACTGGAGAGAACTCTGACCATTAGAACAGACTGGAGAGAACTCTGACCATTAGAACAGACTGGAGAGAACTCCGACCATTAGAACAGACTGGAGAGAACTCCGACCATTAGAACAGACTGGAGAGAACTCCGACCATTAGAACAGACTGGAGAGAACTCCGACCATTAGAACAGACTGGAGAGAACTCCGACCATTAGAACAGACTGGAGAGAACTCCGACCATTAGAACAGACTGGAGAGAACACCGACCATTAGAACAGACTGGAGAGAACTCCGACCATTAGAACAGACTGGAGAGAACTCTGACCATTAGAACAGACTGGAGAGAACTCTGACCATTAGAACAGACTGGAGAGAACTCTGACCATTAGAACAGACTGGAGAGAACTCTGACCATTAGAACAGACTGGAGAGAACTCTGACCATTAGAACAGACTGGAGAGAACTCCGACCATTAGAACAGACTGGAGAGAACTCCGACCATTAGAACAGACTGGAGAGAACTCCGACCATTAGAACAGACTGGAGAGAACTCCGACCATTAGAACAGACTGGAGAGAACTCCGACCATTAGAACAGACTGGAGAGAACACCGACCATTAGAACAGACTGGAGAGAACTCCGACCATTAGAACAGACTGGAGAGAACTCTGACCATTAGAACAGACTGGAGAGAACTCTGACCATTAGAACAGACTGGAGAGAACTCCGACCATTAGAACAGACTGGAGAGAACTCCGACCATTAGAACAGACTGGAGAGAACTCCGACCATTAGAACAGACTGAGAGAACTCCGACCATTAGAACAGACTGGAGAGAACTCTGACCATTAGAACAGACTGGAGAGAACTCTGACCATTAGAACAGACTGGAGAGAACTCTGACCATTAGAACAGACTGGAGAGAACTCTGATCATTAGAACAGACTGGAGAGAACTCTGACCATTAGAACAGACTGGAGAGAACTCCGACCATTAGAACAGACTGGAGAGAACTCCGACCATTAGAACAGACTGGGAGAGAACTCTGACCATTAGAACAGACTGGAGAGAACTCTGACCATTAGAACAGACTGGAGAGAACTCCGACCATTAGAACAGACTGGAAGAGAACTCCGACCATTAGAACAGACTGGAGAGAACTCCGACCATTAAGAACAGACTGGAGAGAACTCCGACCATTAGAACAGACTGGAGAGAACTCCGACCATTAGAACAGACTGGAGAGAACTCCGACCATTAGAACAGACTGGAGAGAACTCCGACCATTAGAACAGACTGGAGAGAACTCCGACCATTAGAACAGACTGGAGAGAACTCTGACCATTAGAACAGACGGAGAGAACTCTGACCATTAGAACAGACTGGAGAGAACTCTGACCATTAGAACAGACTGGAGAGAACTCTGACCATTAGAACAGACTGGAGAGAACTCTGACCATTAGAACAGACTGGAGAGAACTCTGACCATTAGAACAGACTGGAGAGAACTCCGACCATTAGAACAGACTGGAGAGAACTCCGACCATTTAGAACAGACTGGAGAGAACCTCCGACCATTAGAACAGACTGGAGAGAACTCCGACCAATTAGAACAGACTGGAGAGAACTCCGACCATTAGAACAGACTGGAGAGAACTCCGACCATTAGAACAGACTGGAGAGAACTCCGACCATTAGAACAGACTGGAGAGAACTCTGACCATTAGAACAGACTGGAGAGAACTCTGACCATTAGAACAGACTGGAGAGAACTCCGACCATTAGAACAGACTGGAGAGAACTCCGACCATTAGAACAGACTGGAGAGAACTCCGACCATTAGAACAGACTGGAGAGAACTCTGACCATTAGAACAGACTGGAGAGAACTCCGACCATTAGAACAGACTGGAGAGAACTCTGACCATTAGAACAGACTGGAGAGAACTCTGACCATTAGAACAGACTGGAGAGAACTCTGACCATTAGAACAGACTGGAGAGAACTCCGACCATTAGAACAGACTGGAGAGAACTCCTGACCATTAGAACAGACTGGAGAGAACTCCGACCATTAGAACAGACTGGAGAGAACTCCGACCATTAGAACAGACTGGAGAGAACTCCGACCATTAGAACAGACTGGAGAGAACTCCGACCATTAGAAACAGACTGGAGAGAACTCCGACCATTATAACAGACTGGAGAGAACTCCGACCATTAGAACAGACTGGAGAGA
Source organism: Salmo trutta (assembly GCF_901001165.1). Lineage (NCBI taxonomy): Eukaryota > Metazoa > Chordata > Actinopteri > Salmoniformes > Salmonidae > Salmo > Salmo trutta. The sequence goes on from NW_021823258.1 coordinate 712,483, forward strand.
ACTCCGACCCTTAGAACAGACTGGAGAGAACTCCGACCATTAGAACAGACTGGAGAAACTCCGACCATTAGAACAGACTGGAGAGAACTCCGACCATTAGAACAGACTGGAGAGAACTCCGACCATTAGAACAGACGGGAGAGGAACTCTGACCATTAGAACAGACTGGAGAGAACTCTGACCATTTAGAACAGATGGAGAGAACTCTGACCATTAGAACAGACTGGAGAGAATCCGACCATTAGAACAGACTGGAGAGAACTCCTGAACCATTACATAACTGGAGAGAACTAGAACTGTAGAGGAACTCCGACCATTAGAACAGACTGGAGAGAACTCGGACCATTAGAACAGACTGGAGAGAACTCCGACCTTAGAACAGACCTGGAGAGAACTCGACCATTAGAACAGACTGGAGAGAACTCCGACCATTAGAACAGACTGGAGAGAACTCCGACATTAGAACAGACTGGAGAGGAACTCCGACCATTAGAACAGACTGGAGAGAACTCCGACCATTAGAACAGACTGGAAGAGAACTCCGACCATTAGAACAGACTGGAGAGAACTCCGACCATTAGAACAATGGAGAGAACTCGACATTAGACAGACTGGAGAGAACTCCGACCATTAGAACAGACTAGGAGAGAACTCCGACCATTAGAACAGACTGGAGAGAACTCCGAACCTTAGAACAGACTGGAGAGAACTCCGACCATTAGAACAGACTGGAGAGAACTCCGACCATTAGAACAGACTGGAGAGAACTCTGACCATTAGAACAGACTGGAGAGAACTCTGACCATTAGAACAGACTGGAGAGAACTCTGACCATTAGAACAGACTGGAGAGAACTCTGACCATTAGAACAGACTGGAGAGAACTCTGACCATTAGAACAGACTGGAGAGAACTCGGACCTTTAGAACAGACTGGAGAGAACTCTGACCATTAGAACAGACTGGAGAGAACTCGGACCATTAGAACAGACTGGAGAGAACTCTGACCATTAGAACAGACTGGAGAGAACTCGAACCATTAGAACAGACTGGAGAGAACTCTGACCATTAGAACAGACTGGAGAGAACTCGGACCATTAGAACAGACTGGAGAGAACTCCGACCATTAGAACAGACTGGAGAGAACTCCGACCATTAGAACAGACTGGAGAACTCCGACCATTAGAACAGACTGGAGAGAACTCTGACCATTAGAACAGACTGGAGAGAACTCTGACCATTAGAACAGACTGGAGAGAACTCTGACCATTAGAACAGACTGGAGAGAACTCTGACCATTAGAACAGACTGGAGAGAACTCTGACCATTAGAACAGACTGGAGAGAACTCTGACCATTAGAACAGACTGGAGAGAACTCTGACCATTAGAACAGACTGGAGAGAACTCGGGACCTTTAGAACAGACTGGAGAGAACTCTGACCATTAGAACAGACTGGAGAGAACTCGGACCATTAGAACAGACTGGAGAGAACTCTGACCATTAGAACAGACTGGAGAGAACTCGAACCATTAGAACAGACTGGAGAGAACTCTGACCATTAGAACAGACTGGAGAGAACTCGGACCATTAGAACAGACTGGAGAGAACTCGGACCATTAGAACAGACTGGAGAGAACTCTGACCATTAGAACAGACTGGAGAGAACTCGGACCATTAGAACAGACTGGAGAGAACTCTGACCATTAGAACAGACTGGAGAGACTCTGACCATTAGAACAGACTGGATGAGAAAGTTTTGAGTCTTTTAAAAAGGGGAGGAGGGAGGGAGGGAGGCAGGGAGGGAGGGAGGGAGGCAGTGAGGCAGGGAGGAGGTGGAGAGGGGAGGAGGCAGGGAGGGAGGGAGGGAGAGAGGGAGGGAGAATGGTTTTGTAGGGCAGTGTCTAAAATAAAATATGTGATGTGCTCCACTGGTCAACACACCCTGTGTGTGTGTGTGTGTGTGTGTGTGTGTGTGTGTGTGTGTGTGTGTGTGTGTGTGTGTGTGTGTGTGTGTGTGTGTGTGTGTGTGTGTACAGGTCATACGGAGTGTGAGGTCAGTTCAGTAGGAGTTGATCAAGTGACAGAGAGATCAGAGTCAGGGACGATGACTCATACTGTAGGTTTATTGTCTCACACGCACACACACACACACACACACACACACCGCACGCACGCACACGCACACACACACACACCGCACACACGCACACGCACACACACACACACCGCACACACACACCGCATGCGCACACACACACATATACACACACACACACACACACACATACACACACAGGCCCACATTGTCCCACCTTTCATTCACCTCTTCCCTCCACCCCCTTTCCTTCTCTCTCTTCATCGTCATCTCTGCTACATACAGGTGACCTGTCCTACATACAGGTGACCTGTCCTACATACAGGTGACCTGTCCTACATACAGGTGACCTGTCCTACATACAGATGACCTCTCCTACATACAGGGTGACCTGTCCTACATACAGGTGACCTGTCCTACATACAGGTGACCTGTCCTACATACAGGTGACCTGTCCTACATACAGGTGACCTGTCCTACATACAGGTGACATCTCCTACATACAGGTGACCTGTCCTATATACAGGTGACAGCTCCTACATACCGGTGACCTGTCCTACATACAGGTGACCTGTCCTACATACAGGTGACCTCTCCTACATACAGGTGACCTGTTCTACATACAGGTGACCTGTCCTACATACAGGTGGCCTCCTCTACATACAGGTGATCTCTCCTACATACAGGAGACCTGTCCTACATACAGGTGACCTGTCCTTCATACAGGTGGCCTCTCCTACATACAGGTGACCTGTCCTACATACAGGTGACCTCCTCTACATACAGGTGATCTCTCCTACATACAGGAGACCTGTCCTACATACAGGTGACCTGTCCTTCATACAGGTGGCCTCTCCTACATACAGGTGACCTGTTCTACATACAGGTGACCTGTCCTACATACAGGTGACCTCCTCTACATACAGGTGATCTCTCCTACATACAGGTGACCTGTCCTACATACAGGTGACCTGTCCTTCATACAGGTGGCCTCTCCTACATACAGGTGATCTTTATTTATACAGGTTTCTCTCTTTTCCAAGAGAGATCTGGTCCAATAGCAGCAGTGGAACAACGTGTCAGACAAACCAACTTACATACACTAACACAACATTAAACACAACTATAAACACACATACAGTACAACAAACATTTTTTACGTCTTGACTAAAAACAGCTCCCTAAAACATCTCTCCTCCTCTCCTCCACCTCATCACCTCTCCTCCTCTCCTCCACCTCATCTCCTCTCCTCCTCTCCTCCACCTCATCACCTCTCCTCCTCTCCTCCACCTCATCACCTCTCCTCCTCTCCTCCTCTCCCTCTACATCCTCTCCTCACCTCATCACCATCTCTCCTCCTCACCTCATCACCTCGTCCCGCTCTCACTCCTCGCCTCGCACCTCATCTCCTCTCCTCCTCCTCCTTCCCCTCATCTCCTCTCGCTCTCTCCCTCCTCCACACCTCATCACCGCTCCGCCTCTCCTCCACCTCAATCACCTCTCCTCCTCTCCTCCACCTCATCACCTCTCCTCCTCTCCTCCTCTCCTCCACCTCATCTCCTCTCCTCCTCTCCTCCTCTCCTCCACCTCATCACCCTCTCCTCCTCTCCTCCTCTCCCCCACCTCCCTCGCTCCTCGCCTCCTCTCCTCCACCTCATCACCTCATTCCCGCTCTCCTCCTCTCCTCCACCTCATCCCTCATCTTCCTCCTCGACCGCCTCTCCTGCCACCGTCATCACCTCTCCTCCTCTCCTCCTCTCCTCCACCTCATCTCCTCTCCTCCTCTCCTCCTCTCCTCCACCTCATCTCCTCTCCTCCTCTCCTCCTCTCCTCCTCTTCTCCACCTCATCACCTCTCCTCCTCTCCTCCTCTCCTCCACCTCATCACCTCTCCCGCTCTCCTCCTCTCCTCCACCTCATCTCTCTTCCTCTCCTGAGGAAGAGAGCAGCCATATGCTGTCTCTCTCTAATTAAGACTGCTGTGATAAAGGTGCCTGCCAGTCCAGTATTATTAGACACTCACACAGCCGAGCTGTGGTGGAATCCCTCTGTAGTCTTTCCAGTGTAGCACACAGCTTTGTAAATCCCCACAGAAAGACATCCACTATGTTCAATTCATCTAGATAATAGAACACCTCCTAGGTATGAGAAGATGAGGAGATGAGAGAAGAGAAGAGGAGAGGAGAGGAAGGGGGAAGAGGAGGGGAGGAAGGGGGAAGAGGAGGGGAGGAAGGGGGAAGAGGATGAGAGGAAGGGGGAAGAGGATGAGAGGAAGGGGGAAGAGGACGAGGGGAAGAGAGAAGAGGAGAGAAAGAGAGAAGAGGGGAGGACGAGGGGAAGAGAGAAGAGGAGGAGAGAAAAAGAGAAGCAGAGGAAGAAAGGATGAGTATGTGAGAGAATGGTCCTAATTTAGACTCTGTGACTCAGAACAACCTGTCCCCTAGAAGCATGTTTAATTCACTACAGTACAGACCAACACAACACACACCATCTTAATTCACTACAGTACAGACCAACACAACACACACCATCTTAATTCACTACAGTACAGACCAACACAACACAGAGGAAGTGAACATTAGATTATAGTTGAACTGGTTCCATCTAGCCAGGGTTAGATTAAACATCAGATTATACAGTTGAACTGGTTCCATCCAGCCAGGGTTAGATTAAACATCAGATTATACAGTTGAACTGGTTCCATCCAGCCAGGGTTAGATTAAACATCAGATTATACAGTTGAACTGGTTCCATCCAGCCAGGGTTAGATTAAACATCAGATTTTACAGTTGAACTGGTTCCATCCAGCCAGGGTTAGATTAAACATCAGATTATACAGTTGGACTGGTTCCATCCAGACAGGGTTAGATTAAACATCAGATTTTACAGTTGAACTGATTCCATCTAGCCAGGGTTAGATTAAACATCAGATTATATAGTTGAACTGGTTCCATCCAGCCAGGGTTAGATTAAACATCAGATTATACAGTTGAACTGGTTCCATCCAGCCAGGGTTAGATTAAACATCAGATTATACAGTTGAACTGGTTCCATCCAGACAGGGTTAGATTAAACATCAGATTATACAGTTGATCTGGTTCCATCCAGCCAGGGTTAGATTAAACATTAGATTATACAGTTGAACTGGTTCCATCCAGACAGGGTTAGATTAAACATCAGATTATACAGTTGAACTGGTTCCATCCAGACAGGGTTAGATTAAACATCAGATTATACAGTTGAACTGGTTCAATCCAGCCAGGGTTAGATTAAACACCAGATTATACAGTTGAACTGGTTCCATCCAGCCAGGGTTAGATTAAACATCAGATTTTACAGTTGAACTGGTTCCATCCAGCCAGGGTTAGATTAAACATCAGATTATACAGTTGAACTGGTTCCATCCAGACAGGGTTAGATTAAACATCAGATTATACAGTTGAACTGGTTCCATCCAGACAGGGTTAGATTAAACATCAGATTATACAGTTGAACTGGTTCCATCTAGCCAGGGTTAGATTAAACATCAGATTATACAGTTCAACTGGTTCCATCCAGCCAGGGTTAGATTAAACATTAGATTATACAGTTGGACTGGTTCCATCCAGACAGGGTTAGATTAAACATGAGATTATACAGTTGAACTGGTTCCATCCAGCCAGGGTTAGATTAAACATCAGATTATACAGTTGTGATACTTTACATTTACATTTTACATTTTAGTCATTTAGCAGACGCTCTTATCCAGAGCGACTTACAGTAGTGAATGCATACATTTCATACAATTTTATACATATCGTAAAAAAAAAATTTCTGTGCTGGCCCCCCGTGGGAATCGAACCCACAACCCTGGTGTTGCAAACACCATGCTCTACCAACTGAGCTACAGGGAAGGCCCATACTATATCTCCTCTTGGTTAGATTAACATTATAATGTTGATAAAATTGTGAGAGTTGAAAGGTCAACACACTGGCATGGCTTGTCCTGCTTGACGCTGTATAGAGGAATTTACTATTTTACATTTCAGTTGATGACCAAAGTATGCCAGCTTTTAACTGAAGTTATTACTCATTATTACTTAATGCTCTGTCAGCTTTATACTCATCCACTCTCTCTCTCTCTCTCTCTCTCTCTCTCTCTCTCTCTCTCTCTCATTCTGCCTCTTCATTTCTCTCTGTTAATCAGCCA
>NW_021823258.1:726265-731250 GCF_901001165.1 Salmo trutta
GAAGAGTTAATTAGACTGAGTAAGGTGGATAACAGCCTCGTAACACAGACAAGCAGAGAAGAGTTAATTAGACTGAGTAAGGTGAATAACAGCCTCGTAATACAGACAAGCAGAGAATAGTTAATTAGACATTCAAAATGGACCAATCAGATGACCAATCACCCAACTGAAGTAATTAGTTAGGAACATATTTATTTTCTATTTGCTGCCGTCTTGCTCTTCATAAAAGTTCACAACCATGAAAGTTGTCTTTTAAAACAGTCCTTTTAACTCACACGGTGTCTTTTAAATCCCTGGACAGTTTGTTTATTAAATCCTTGGAGAGTTGGGTTATTAAATCCCTGGACAGTTTGTTTAAATCCCTGGACAGTTGGTTTAAATCCCTGGACAATTGGTTTATTAAATCCCTGGACAGTTGGTTTATTAAATCCCTGGACAGTTAGTTTAAATCCTTGGACAGTTGGTTTATTAAATCCCTGGACAGTTGGTTTATTAAATCCCTGGACAGTTGGTTTATTAAATCCCTGGACAGTTGGTTTATTAAATCCCTGGACAGTTGGTTTATTAAATCCCTGGACAGTTGGTTTATTAAATCCCTGGACATTTGGTTTAAATCCCTGGACAGTTTGTTTATTAAATCCCTGGACAGTTTATTTATTAAATCCCTGGACAGTTGGGTTATTAAATCCCTGGACAGTTAGTTTAAATCCTTGGACAGTTGGTTTATTAAATCCCTGGACATTTGGTTTAAATCCCTGGACAGTTGGTTTATTAAATCCCTGGACAGTTGGTTTAAATCCCTGGACAGTTGGTTTATTAAATCCCTGGACAGTTGGTTTAAATCCCTGGACAGTTGGTTTATTAAATCCCTGGACAGTTGGTTTATTAAATCCCTGGACAGTTGGTTTAAATCTCTGGACAGTTGGTTTATTAAATCCCTGGACAGTTTGTTTATTAAATCCTTGGAGAGTTGGGTTATTAAATCCCTGGACAGTTTGGTTTAAATCCCTGGACAGTTGGTTTAAATCCCTGGACAATTGGTTTATTAAATCCCTGGACAGTTTGTTTTAATCCCTGGACAGTTGGTTTAAATCCTGGACAGTTGGTTTAAATCCCTGACAGTTGGTTATTAAATCCCTGGACAGTTGGTTTAATCCTTGGACAGTTGGTTTAAATCCCTGGACAGTTGGTTTAAATCCCTGGACAGTTGGTTTAAATCCCTGGACAGTTGGTTTATTAAATCCCTGGACAGTTGGTTTAAATCCCTGGACAGTTGGTTTATTAAATCCCTGGACAGTTGGTTTATTAAATCCCTGGACAGTTGGTTTATTAAATCCTTGAACAGTTTGTTTAAATCCCTGGACAGTTGGTTTATTAAATCCCTGGACAGTTGGTTTAAATCCCTGGACAGTTGGTTTATTAAATCCCTGGACAGTTGGTTTATTAAATCCCTGGACAGTTGGTTTAAATCCCTGGACAGTTGGTTTAAATCCCTGAACAGTTGGTTTATTAAATCCCTGGACAGTTGGTTTATTAAATCCTTGAACAGTTTGTTTAAATCCCTGGACAGTTGGTTTATTAAATCCCTGGACAGTTGGTTTAAATCCCCGGACAGTTGGTTTATTAAATCCCTGGACAGTTGGTTTAAATCCCTGGACAGTTGGTTTATTAAATCCTTGAACAGTTTGTTTAAATCCCTGGACAGTTGGTTTATTAAATCCCTGGACAGTTGGTTTAAATCTCCTGGCAGTTGGTTTATTAAATCCCTGGACAGTTGGTTTAAATCCCTGGACAGTTGGTTTATTAAATCCCTGGACAGTTGGTTTATTAAATCCCTGGACAGTTGGTTTAAATCTCTGGACAGTTGGTTTATTAAATCCCTGGACAGTTTGTTTATTAAATCCCTGGAGAGTTGGGTTATTAAATCCCTGGACAGTTGGTTTAAATCCCTGGACAGTTGGTTTAAATCCCTGGACAATTGGTTTATTAAATCCCTGGACAGTTTGTTTAAATCCCTGGACAGTTGGTTTAAATCCCTGGACAGTTGGTTTAAATCCCTGGACAGTTGGTTTATTAATCCTGGACAGTTGGTTAAATCCTTGGACAGTTGGTTTAAACCCTGGGACAGTTTGGTTTAAATCCCTGGACAGTTGGTTTAAATCCTGGACAGTTGGTTTAAATCCCTGGACAGTTGTTTATTAAATCCCTGGACAGTTGTTTAAATCCCTGGACAGTTGGTTATTAAATCCTGGACAGTTGGTTTATTAAATCCCTGGACAGTTGGTTTAAATCCCTGGACAGTTGGTTTATTAAATCCCTGGACAGTTGGTTTATTAAATCCCTGGACAGTTGGTTTAAATCCCTGGACAGTTGGTTTATTAAATCTCTTGGAGAGTTGGGTTATAAATCCCTGGGCAGTTGTTTAAATCCTGGACAGTTGGTTTAAATCCCTGGACAATTGGTTTATTAAATCCCTGGACAGTGGTTTATTAAACTCCTGGACAGTTAGTTTAAATCCTTGGACAGTTGGTTATTAAATCCCTGGACAGTTGGTTTATTAAATCCTGGACAGTTGGTTTATTAAAATCCTGGACAGTTGGTTTATTAAATCCCTGGACAGTTGGTTTATTAAATCCCTGGACCAGTTGGTTTATTAAATCCCTGACATTTGGTTTAAAATCCCTGGACAGTTTGTTTATTTAATCCCTGGACAGTTTATTTATTAAATCCCTGGACAGTTGGGTTATTAAATCCCTGGACAGTTAGTTTAAATCCTTGGACAGTTGGTTTATTAAATCCCTGGACATTTGGTTTAAATCCCTGGACAGTTGGTTTATTAAATCCCTGGACAGTTGGTTTAAATCCCTGGACAGTTGGTTTATTAAATCCCTGGACAGTTGGTTTAAATCCCTGGACAGTTGGTTTATTAAATCCCTGGACAGTTGGTTTATTAAATCCCTGGACAGTTGGTTTAAATCTCTGGACAGTTGGTTTATTAAATCCCTGGACAGTTTGTTTATTAAATCCTTGGAGAGTTGGGTTATTAAATCCCTGGACAGTTGGTTTAAATCCCTGGACAATTGGTTTATTAAATCCCTGGACAGTTTGTTTAAATCCCTGGACAGTTGGTTTAAATCCCTGGACAGTTGGTTTAAATCCCTGGACAGTTGGTTTATTAAATCCCAGGACAGTTGGTTTAAATCCTTGGACAGTTGGTTTAAATCCCTGGACAGTTGGTTTAAATCCCTGGACAGTTGGTTTAAATCCCTGGACAGTTGGTTTATTAAATCCCTGGACAGTTGGTTTAAATCCCTGGACAGTTGGTTTATTAAATCCCTGGACAGTTTGGTTTATTAAATCCCTGGACAGTTGGTTTATTAAATCCTTGAACAGTTTGTTTAAATCCCTGGACAGTTGGTTTATTAAATCCCTGGACAGTTGGTTTAAATCCCTGGACAGTTGGTTTATTAAATCCCTGGACAGTTGGTTTATTAAATCCCTGGACAGTTGGTTTATTAAATCCCTGGACATTGGTTTAAATCCCTGGACAGTTGGTTTAAATCCCTGCAGTTGGTTAAATCCCTGGACAGTTGGTTTATTAAATCCTGAACAGTTGGTTTAAATCCCTGGACAGTTGGTTTATTAAAATCCCTGGACAGTTGGTTTAAATCCAATCCCCGGACAGTTGGTTATGAAAATCCCTGGACAGTTGGGTTTATCCCTGGACAGTTGGTTTATTAAATCCTTGAACAGTTTTGTTTAAATCCCTGGACAGTTGGTTTATTAAATCCCTGGACAGTTGGTTTAAATCCCTGGACAGTTGGTTAATTAAAAAATCCTGGACGGTTGGTTTAAATCCCTGACAGTTGGTTTATTAAATCCCTGGACAGTTGGTTTATTAAATCCCTGTACAGTTGGTTTAAATTCTCTGGACAGTTGGTTATTAAATCCCTGGACAGTTTGTTTATTAAATCCCTGGAGAGTTGGGTTATTAAATCCTGAACAGTTGGTTTAAATCCCTGGAACAGTTGGTTTAAATCCCTGGACAATTGGTTTATTAAAAAATCCCTGACAGTTTGTTTTAATCCCTGGACAGTTGGTTTAAATCCCTGGACAGTTGGTTTAAATCCCTGGACAGTTGGTTTATTAAATCCCTGGACAGTTGGTTTAAATCCTTGGACAGTTGGTTTAAATCCCTGGACAGTTGGTTTAAATCCCTGGACAGTTGGTTTAAATCCCTGGACAGTTGGTTTAAATCCCTGGACAGTTGGTTTATTAAATCCCTGGACAGTTGGTTTAAATCCCTGGACAGTTGGTTTATTAAATCCCTGGACAGTTGGTTTAAATCCCTGGACAGTTGGTTTATTAAATCCCTGGACAGTTGGTTTATTAAATCCCTGGACAGTTGGTTTATTAAATCCCTGGACAGTTGGTTTAAATCCCTGGACAGTTGGTTTATTAAATCCCTGGACAGTTGGTTTATTAAATCCCTGGACAGTTGGTTTAAATCCCTGGACAGTTGGTTTATTAATCCCTGGACAGTTTGTTTATTAAATCCCTGACAGTTGGTTTATAATCCCTGGACATTTGGTTTAAATCCCTGGACAGTTGGTTTATTACCCTGGACAGTTGGTTTTAAATCCCTGGACAGTTTTTAAATCCTTGGACAGTTGGTTATTAAATCCCTGGACAGTTGGTTTAAATCCCTGGACAGTTGGTTTATTAAATCCCTGGACAGTTGGTTTAATCCCTGGACAGTTGGTTTATTAAATCCCTGGACAGTTGGTTTAAATCCCTGGACAGTTGGTTTATTAAATCCCTGGACAGTTGGTTAAATCTCTGGACAGTTGGTTTATTAAATCCCTGGACAGTTTGTTTATTAAATCCTTGGAGAGTTGGGTTATTAAATCCCTGGACAGTTGGTTTAAATCCCTGGACATTGGTTTATTAAATCCCTGGACAGTTGTTTAAATCCCTGGACAGTT
>NW_021823258.1:731350-813850 GCF_901001165.1 Salmo trutta
GGAGAGGGGAGAGAGAGGGAGAGAGAGGAGAGAGAGAGAGAGAGAGAGAGAGAGGAGAGAGAGAGAGGGGAGAGAGGGAGGAGAGAGAGAGAGAGAGAGAGAGAGAGGGAGGGAGAGGGAGGTGGAAAGAGGAAAAGAGATAACAACGTTTTCTTTTACTCTCTCTTCCTTTCTAGTCGTGCTCAAAGTAGCTCACACAGGAAGAGGAGCATCATGGGAAGCCCCAGGAGCACTGTTGGTCAAAGAGAAAGAGAGGAGAGGAGGATGAAAGGAAGACGAGAGCCCCTCCCTCTGGTCCCAGACTGTCCCACTGGGAGACAGAGTGTTACATTAACACCCCTATGTGGAGGGGGTTCCTAAAAACAGACATCCCTCCTCAGAGATCCACAATGACAAGAAAACCAATAACCTCCTATTCCCCATATAGAGCACTTCTTCTAACCACAACCCTGGAGCCCAAACACACACACATTATCGACTGGCTCACACACACACATTCAGGCCTTAGATGTGCCAGGGCCCAGACAGAACAGTGGCCCCTGTAGGAAGCAACATAACCCCAGGGACCATGTGTGCTTCTGTGCCCAATGTCTTCACTACAAGGAGAGTGGGAGGAGAGGTGGAGGAGAGGTGGAGGAGAGGTGGAGGAGAGGTGGAGGAGAGGAAGTACAATATGAGTGTGAATTAATGGTCTCTCCTGGTCTGGTGCTTTTGATGTAACACCTAGCCATCTGCCCAGGGGTTTAAACCAAATGTCCAAGGATTTAAACCAACTGCCCAGGGATTTAATAAACCAACTGTCCAGGGATTTAAACCAACTGTCCAGGGATTTAATAAACCAACTGTCCGGGGATTTAAACCAACTGTCCAGGGATTTAATAAACCAACTGTCCAGGGATTTAAACCAACTGTTCAGGGATTTAAACCAACTGTCCAGGGATTTAAACCAACTGTCCAGGGATTTAATAAACCAACTGTCCAGGGATTTAAACCAACTGTCCAGGGATTTAATAAACCAACTGTCCAGGGATTTAAACCAACTGTCCAGGGATTTAATAAACCAACTGTCCAGGGGATTTAAACCAACTGTCCAGGGATTTAATAAACCAACTGTCCAGGGATTTAAACCAACTGTCCAGGGATTTAAACCAACTGTTCAGGGATTTAATAAACCAACTGTCCAGGATTTAAAACCAACTGTTCAAGGATTTAAACCAACCTGTCCAGGGATTAAACCAACTGTCCAGGGATTAATAAACCAACTGTCCGGGGATTTAAACCAACTGTCCAGGGATTTAATAAACCAACTTGTCCGGGATTTAAACCAACTGTCCAGGGATTTAATAACCAACTGTCGGGATTTAAACCAACTGTTCAGGGATTTTAAACCAACCTGTCCAGGGATTTTAAACCAACTGTCCAGGGATTTAAATAAACCAACTGTCCAGGGATTTAAAACCAACTGTCCAGGGATTTAATAAACCAACTGTCCAGGGATTTTAACCCAACTGTCCAGGGATATTTTAATAAACCAACTGTCCAGGGATTTAAACCAATGTCCAGGGATTTAATAAACCAACTGTCCAGGGATTTAAACCAACTGTCCAGGGATTAAACCAACTGTCCAGGATTTAACCAAACTGTCCAAGGATTTAAACCAACTGTCCAGGGATTTAATAAACCAACTATCCAGGGATTTAAACCAACTGTCCAGGGATTTAAACCAACTGTCCAGGGATTTAAACAAACTGTCCAGGGATTTAATAAACCAACTGTCCAGGGATTTAAACAAACTGTCCAGGGATTTAATAAACCAACTGTCCAGGGATTTAAACCAACTGTCCAGGGATTTAATAAACCAACTGTCCAGGGATTTAAACCAACTGTCCAGGGATTTAAACCAACTGTCCAGGGATTTAAACCAACTGTCCAGGGATTTAATAAACCAACTGTCCAGAGATTTAAACCAACTGTCCAGGGATTTAAACCAACTGTCCAGGGATTTAATAAACCAACTGTCCAGGGATTTAAACCAACTGTCCAGGGATTTAATAAACCAACTGTCCAGGGATTTAATAAACCAACTGTCCAGGGATTAATAAACCAACTGTCCAGGGATTTAAACCAACTGTCCAGGGATTTAATAAACCAACTGTCCAGGGATTTAAACCAACTGTCCAGGGATTTAATAAACCAACTGTCCAGGGATTTAAACCAACTGTCCAGGGATTTAATAAACCAACTGTCCAGGGATTTAAACCAACTGTCCAAGGATTTAAACCAACTGTCCAGGGATTTAATAAACCAACTGTCCAGGGATTTAAACCAACTGTCCAGGGATTTAAACCAACTGTCCAGGGATTTAAACAAACTGTCCAGGGATTTAATAAACCAACTGTCCAGGGATTTAAACAAACTGTCCAGGGATTTAATAAACCAACTGTCCAGAGATTTAATAAACCAACTGTCCAGGGATTTAAACCAACTGTCCAGGGATTTAAACCAACTGTCCAGGGATTTAAACCAACTGTCCAGGGATTTAATAACCCAACTCTCCAAGGATTTAATAAAACAACTGTCCAGGGATTTAAAAGACACCGTGTGAGTTAAAAGGACTGTTTTAAAAGACAACTTTCATGGTTGTGAACTTTTATGAAGAGCAAGACGGCAGCAAATAGAAAATAAATATGTTCCTAACTAATTACTTCAGTTGGGTGATTGGTCATCTGATTGGTCCATTTTGAATGTCTAATTAACTCTTCTCTGCTTGTCTGTATTACGAGGCTGTTATTCACCTTACTCAGTCTAATTAACTCTTCTCTGCTTGTCTGTGTTATGAGGCTGTTATCCACCTTGCTCAGTCTAATTAACTCTTCTCTGCTTGTCTGTGTTACGAGGCTGTTATCCACCTTGCTCAGTCTAATTAACTCTTCTCTGCTTGTCTGTGTTACGAGGCTGTTATCCACCTTGCTCAGTCTAATTAACTCTTCTCTGCTTGTCTGTGTTACGAGGCTGTTATCCACCTTACTCAGTCTAATTAACTCTTCTCTGCTTGTCTGTGTTACGAGGCTGTTATCCACCTTACTCAGTCTAATTAACTCTTCTCTGCTTGTCTGTGTTACGAGGCTGTTATCCACCTTACTCAGTCTAATTAACTCTTCTCTGCTTGTCTGTGTTACGAGGCTGTTATCCACCTTACTCAGTCTAATTAACTCTTCTCTGCTTGTCTGTGTTACGAGGCTGTTATCCACCTTACTCAGTCTAATTAACTCTTCTCTGCTTGTCTGTGTTACGAGGCTGTTATCCACCTTACTCAGTCTAATTAACTCTTCTCTGCTTGTCTGTGTTACGAGGCTGTTATCCACCTTACTCAGTCCTAATTAACTCTTCTCTGCTTGTCTGTGTTACGAGGCTGTTATCCACCTTACTCAGTCTAATTAACTCTTCTCTGCTTGTCTGTGTTACGAGGCTGGTATCCACCTTACTCAGTCTAATTAACTCTTCTCTGCTTGTCTGTGTTACGAGGCTGTTATCCACCTTACTCCAGTCTAATTAACTCTTCTCTGCTTGTCTGTGTTACGAGGCTGTTATCCACCTTACTCAGTCTAATTAACTCTTCTCTGCTTGTCTGTGTTACGAGGCTGTTATCCACCTTACTCAGTCTAATTAACTCTTCTCTGCTTGTCTGTGTTACGAGGCTGTTATCCACCTTACTCAGTCTAATTAACTCTTCTCTGCTTGTCTGTGTTACGAGGCTGGTATCCACCTTACTCAGTATAATTAACTCTTCTCTGCTTGTCTGTGTTACGAGGCTGTTATCCACCTTACTCAGTCTAATTAACTCTTCTCTGCTTGTCTGTCTTACGAGGCTGTTATCCACCTTACTCAGTATAATTAACTCTTCTCTGCTTGTCTGTGTTACGAGGCTGTTATCCACCTTACTCAGTCTAATTAACTCTTCTCTGCTTGTCTGTGTTACGAGGCTGGTATCCACCTTACTCAGTATAATTAACTCTTCTCTGCTTGTCTGTGTTACGAGGCTGGTATCCACCTTACTCAGTCTAATTAACTCTTCTCTGTGAGTTACATAAAGGACGAGAGATGGAGGTCTGAGTCAGTCTGACCTCTGTTGACCCTTCTGTGCTGCGTCCCAAATGATACTCTATTCCCTATGTGGAGCCCTATGGGTCCTGGTACTCTATTCCCTATGTGGAGCCCTATGGGTCCTGATACTCTATTCCCTATGTGGAGGTCTATGGGTCCTGGTACTCTATTCCCTATGTGGAGCTCTATGGGTCCTGGTACTCTATTCCCTATGTGGAGCTCTATGGGTCCTGGTACTCTATTCCCTATGTGGAGCTCTATGGGTCCTGGTACTCTATTCCCTATGTGGAGCTCTATGGGTCCTGGTACTCTATTCCCTATGTGGAGCCCTATGGGTCCTGGTACTCTATTCCCTATGTGGATCCCTATGGGTCCTGGTACTCTATTCCCTATGTGGAGCTCTATGGGTCCGGATACTCTATTCCCTATGTGGATCCCTATGGGTCCTGGTCAATAGTAGTACACTATAAAATTAATAGGATGCCATTTGGGACTCAATATCAGTCTGCCCTCTTTTGACCCCTCCATGTCCGGCCACTGACCCCACCCAACTTCTGTAGTTTAATGCCTGTGGTGTAAACAGTCAACTACAGTCAACATCTATATCTCCAATCTGTAAATAGTCAACTACAGTCAACATCTATATCTCCAATCTGTAAACAGTCAACTATAGTCAACATCTATATCTCCAATCTGTAAACAGTCAACTACAGTCAACATCTCTATCTCCAATCTGTAAACAGTCAACTACAGTCAACATCTCTATCTCCAATCTAAAATATGAGGCTGGAGGGATGTGGGTGAGGACATGTTGACTCCCATATCCCCCATCATTCTCTGCCACCCCAAAGTCAGCCCCGAAGATCCTCTCCTCCCTTTAAGGTCATCAGCTGATGTCATTTCCTCTGTCTCTCCCTTATCAACCAATGGAATGGTGAGGGGGTATTGGGTTTTCCCTTCTACCATTTCTGGTTCAATGTCACAGTTCTGCTTTCACTGCTACACTCCCTGCTAGCCCGTCTGTCCGCCCGTCCGCCCGCCCGCTCGCCCGCCCGTGTGTGTGTGTGTGTGTGTGTGTGTGTGTGTGTGTGTGTGTGTGTGTGTGTGTAGAACTCTTGCAGGCTAGCAGGAGCATGAAAAGCCATCTGCCATCGGTCTTGGCTCACGCCTGCGTTTCAGAGCCCTCCTCACAGAAGGAGGAAGCTCTTTGTATGTGTGTGTAGACCCAGACAGGTGCTTCAGGTTCTGTACTGTACCATGTTGTCAGTACAGAACCGTATGCTGCTAGGGGACTTACAGAGCTACACACCCTGTGTTTGTTAAGTAGCACATATGTAAGCTATGTACGCCGTGTAAAAAGCAGAGACCTCACACTCACCTGATGTAGCCGCGTGACAACAACAGCAGTGTGTGTGTGTGTGTGTGTGTGTCTGAGTGTGTGTGTCTGAGTGTGTGTGTGTGTGTGTGTGTGTGTGTGTGTGTGTGTGTGTGTGAGTGTGTGAGTGTGTGTGTGTGTGTGTGTGTGTCTGAGTGTGTGTGTGTGTGTTTGTGTGTGTGTGTGTGTGTGTGTGTGTCTGAGTGTGTGTGTGTGTGTGTTTGTGTGTGTGTGTGTGTGTGTGTGTATGTGTGTGTGTGTGTGAGTGTGTGTGTGTGAGTGTGTGTGTGTGAGTGTGTGTGTGTGTGTGTGAGTGTGTGAGTGTGTGTGTGTGTGTGTGAGTGTGTGAGTGTGTGTGTGTGTGTGTGAGTGTGTGTGTGTGTGTGTGAGTGTGTGAGTGTGTGTGTGTGTGTGTGAGTGTGTGTGTGAGTCTGTGTGTGACAGCTGCTAACACACACCCGCCATCAGCTGGATGATGTAAGCAAAAGAGGTTTATTCATAGAAAGGTGATGCCAGAGGATTCGTGGAGTGTGTGTGTGTGTGTGTGTGTGTGCGTGCGTGTGTGCGTGTGTGTGTGTGTGTGTGTGTGTGTGTGTGTGTGTGTGTGTGTGTGTGAGAGAGAGAGAGAGAGAGAGAGACTAGAGGCCTTTTCAGAGCAGAGTGGGTGTAGTGTTTCTCACAGCAAACTGAAGACAGAACGACAGTATTGTATAAAGACACTGCAATAGTTCTGTCCACGTTCCTTAACGTTTACACACAACCAACAGTATTGTATAAAGACTGCAATAGTTCTGTCCACGTTCCTTAACGTTTACACACAACCAACAGTATTGTATAAAGACACTGCAATAGTTCTGTCCACGTTCCTTAACGTTTACACACAACCAACAGTATTGTATAAAGGCACTGCAACAGTCTAAGAGTTATAACACATTGCCTCATGAATAACACATTCATAAACCCTCCAGTCATAGTCTCAGACTGACAATACTTACTTTAGTCCAAAATGACAAACAAGATCATGTCTGGTTTTACATATGAGTGTGTGTCTGTGTGTGAGGGAGTGTATGTCTGTGTGTGAGGGAGTGTGTGTCTGTGTGTGAGGGAGTGTGTGTCTGTGTGTGAGGGAGTGTGTGTCTGTGTGTGAGGGAGTGTGTGTCTGTGTGTGAGGGAGTGTGTGTCTGTGTGTGAGGGAGTGTGTGTCTGTGTGTGAGGGAGTGTGTCTGTGTGTGAGGGAGTGTGTGTCTGTGTGTGAGGGAGTGTGTGTCTGTGTGTGAGGGAGTGTGTGTCTGTGTGTGAGGGAGTGTGTGTCTGTGTGTGAGGGAGTGTGTGTCTGTGTGTGAGGGAGTGTGTGTCTGTGTGTGGGGGAGTGTGTGTCTGTGTGTGAGGAAGTGTGTGTCTGTGTGTGAGGGAGTGTGTGTTTACAGCCATGTGTTATTGTCAGAGTCTCAGTCTGCTGAGGTCGACTGACCCCTGTTAAAGGACCAATGACCACATCTCTGTTTACTTCCTCTAAAACGGGCCTAGGCCTTAGGGCTGCAGAGGGAAGAATAAATATATACATGTTCTTAACGCTGTCTGCTGCACCTCGCCTCAACTCTCTACTGCACCTCGTCTCAACTCTCTACTGCACCTCGTCTCAACTCTCTGTCTCTCTGCTGCACCTCGCCTCAACTCTCTGTCTCTCTGCTGCACCTCGCCTCAACTCTCTGTCTCTCTGCTGCATCTCGCCTCAACCCTCTGTCTCTCTGCTGCATCTCGCCTCAACCCTCTGTCTCTCTGCTGCACCTTGCCTCAACTCTCTGTCTCTCTGCTGCACCTTGCCTCAACTCTCCGTCTCTCTGCTGTGCCTTGCCTCAACTCTCTGCTGAGTCTCCCCAATCAGACAAGAAAGGACATTTGGAATGAGGCCATAGTGTTTGATTTATTACCCCTCTGTTTTTCACACACACACAAGTGCGTTCGGACGGCCAATACGCCATACTGCTCTAGTGTGTAATGAGGAGGCCCCAGAGTCTATGGGTTAGCTGGACACTTAACAGTGACAAACACTAATATACAGGCCGCACTACAATGGAGGAAGTTGGACCGGATGCTAAACATGATGGGATTGAAAGCAAACAAAACAGTGAGTCACCATTTATCACTCTCTCTCACACACACACACATACACACACACACACATACACACACACACACACACACACACACACACACACACACACACACACACACACACACACACACACACACACACACATACACACACACACACACACACACACATACCCACACACACACACACATACACACACACACACACACATACACACACACACACACACACACACACACACACACACACACACACACACACACACACACACACACACACACACACTGGAAGCAGACTTGTTCTACCATGACTTCATCATCACTGGTCTCTGTTGTCTCTCATAAAGCAGCTGGTCTCTGTGTCTCATAAAGCAGCTGGTCTCTGTTGTCTCTCATAAAGCAGCTGGTCTCTGTTGTCTCTCATAAAGCAGCTGGTCTCTGTTGTCTCTCATAAAGCAGCTGGTCTCTGTTGTCTCTCATAAAGCAGCTGGTCTCTGTTGTCTCTCATAAAGCAGCTGGTCTCTGTTGTCTCTCATAAAGCAGCTGGTCTCTGTTGTCTCTCATAAAGCAGCTGGTCTCTGTTGTCTCTCATAAAGCAGCTGGTCTCTGTTGTTTCTCATAAAGCAGCTGGTCTCTGTTGTCTCTCATAAAGCAGCTGGTCTCTGTTGTCTCTCATAAAGCAGCTGGTCTCTGTTGTCTCTCATAAAGCAGCTGGTCTCTGTTGTTTCTCATAAAGCAGCTGGTCTCTGTTGTTTCTCATAAAGCAGCTGGTCTCTGTTGTTTCTCATAAAGCAGCTGGTCTCTGTTGTCTCTCATAAAGCAGCTGGTCTCTGTTGTCTCTCATAAAGCAGCTGGTCTCTGTTGTCTCTCATAAAGCAGCTGGTCTCTGTTGTCTCTCATAAAGCAGCTGGTCTCTGTTGTCTCTCATAAAGCAGCTGGTCTCTGTTGTCTCTCATAAAGCAGCTGGTCTCTGTTGTCTCTCATAAAGCAGCTGGTCTCTGTTGTCTCTCATAAAGCAGCTGGTCTCTGTTGTCTCTCATAAAGCTGCTGGTCTCTGTTGTTTCTCATAAAGCAGCTGGTCTCTGTTGTTTCTCATAAAGCAGCTGGTCTCTGTTGTTTCTCATAAAGCAGCTGGTCTCTGTTGTCTCTCATAAAGCAGCTGGTCTCTGTTGTTTCTCATAAAGCAGCTGGTCTCTGTTGTTTCTCATAAAGCAGCTGGTCTCTGTTGTCTCTCATAAAGCAGCTGGTCTCTGTTGTCTCTCATAAAGCAGCTGGTCTCTGTTGTCTCTCATAAAGCAGCTGGTCTCTGTTGTCTCTCATAAAGCAGCTGGTCTCTGTTGTCTCTCATAAAGCAGCTGGTCTCTGTTGTTTCTCATAAAGCAGCTGGTCTCTGTTGTTTCTCATAAAGCAGCTGGTCTCTGTTGTTTCTCATAAAGCAGCTGGTCTCTGTTGTCTCTCATAAAGCAGCTGGTCTCTGTTGTCTCTCATAAAGCAGCTGGTCTCTGTTGTCTCTCATAAAGCAGCTGGTCTCTGTTGTCTCTCATAAAGCAGCTGGTCTCTGTTGTCTCTCATAAAGCAGCTGGTCTCTGTTGTCTCTCATAAAGCAGCTGGTCTCTGTTGTCTCTCATAAAGCAGCTGGTCTCTGTTGTCTCTCATAAAGCTGCTGGTCTCTGGTGTATCAGGCAGTGTCAAAATGGCACCCTATTCCCTGGCCAAAAAGTAGTACACTATAGAGGGAATAGGGAGTAATTTCATACGCAGCCACACTACTCAGATTTCATCTGAAATGGTACCTAGGTTCTGGAACATTCTGATGTTCTATAGAACGCGGATCTTGGAACATAGAATGCCAAAAGTATATGTCTAGACTGAGTTGAAAACACCAGTGAATGCAACAGGTCAGATGATTTTCAAACCAAACAAACATTCTGAAAGTGAAGCTGAACGGGGAGTGCAGGCAAGGTGCAGCAGAGAGACAGAGAGTTGAGGCAAGGTGCAGCAGAGAGACAGAGAGTTGAGGCAAGGTGCAGCAGAGAGACAGAGAGTTGAGGCAAGGTGCAGCAGAGAGACAGAGAGTTGAGTCAAGGTGCAGCAGAGAGACAGAGAGTTGAGTCAAGGTGCAACAGAGAGACAGAGAGTTGAGTCAAGGTGCAACAGAGAGACAGAGAGTTGAGGCAAGGTGCAGCAGAGAGACAGAGAGTTGAGTCAAGGTGCAACAGAGAGACAGAGAGTTGAGTCAAGGTGCAGCAGAGAGACAGAGAGTTGAGGCAAGGTGCAGCAGAGAGACAGAGAGTTGAGTCAAGGTGCAGCAGAGAGACAGAGAGTTGAGTCAAGGTGCAGCAGAGAGACAGAGAGTTGAGGCAAGGTGCAGCAGAGAGACAGAGAGTTGAGTCAAGGTGCAACAGAGAGACAGAGAGTTGAGTCAAGGTGCAACAGAGAGACAGAGAGTTGAGGCAAGGTGCAGCAGAGAGACAGAGAGTTGAGTCAAGGTGCAGCAGAGAGACAGAGAGTTGAGTCAAGGTGCAACAGAGAGACAGAGAGTTGAGTCAAGGTGCAACAGAGAGACAGAGAGTTGAGGCAAGGTGCAGCAGAGAGACAGAGAGTTGAGGCAAGGTGCAGCAGAGAGACAGAGAGTTGAGTCAAGGTGCAGCAGAGAGACAGAGAGTTGAGTCAAGGTGCAGCAGAGAGACAGAGAGTTGAGGCAAGGTGCAGCAGAGAGACAGAGAGTTGAGTCAAGGTGCAACAGAGAGACAGAGAGTTGAGTCAAGGTGCAACAGAGAGACAGAGAGTTGAGGCAAGGTGCAGCAGAGAGACAGAGAGTTGAGTCAAGGTGCAGCAGAGAGACAGAGAGTTGAGTCAAGGTGCAACAGAGAGACAGAGAGTTGAGTCAAGGTGCAACAGAGAGACAGAGAGTTGAGGCAAGGTGCAGCAGAGAGACAGAGAGTTGAGGCAAGGTGCAGCAGAGAGACAGAGAGTTGAGGCAAGGTGCAGCAGAGAGACAGAGAGTTGAGCCAAGGTGCAGCAGAGAGACAGAGTTGAGCCAAGGTGCAGCAGAGAGACAGAGAGTTGAGGCAAGGTGCAGCAGAGAGACAGAGAGTTGAGTCAAGGTGCAACAGAGAGACAGAGAGTTGAGGCAAGGTGCAGCAGAGAGACAGAGAGTTGAGGCAAGGTGCAGCAGAGAGACAGAGGGTCTGTCTGTCTGTCTGTCTGTCTGTCTGTCTGTCTGTCTGTCTGTCTGTCTGTGTACTTGCTCCCATGTGTATCTATAAAGATACAGTGTACTTGCTGATTTGACAGGAATTGAAATGAAACTGACTCCAACCCTGGTCTTTCCTAACCAAGTGGCCTTAACTCCTGCCCCTAGCTATGACAGCTCTTCTTATGGGTTCATTTTCGCTTTCATTCATGGCCCTACTCATAACCTGTTGTTAATATGATCACTAATGCAGTCAACATCAAGGTTGGTGTGAATAAAAGATGAACCTATTTTAATGGACTTCTCCTGAAACAGAAAGGGATAAGTACAGTACTGTTACACAGCAAGCATATAGCAACTGCTGAGGCTCATTCTCCTGGGCTTTCTCTGAACATGGCTGATTAACAGAGAGAAATGAAGAGGCAGAATGAGAGAGAGAGAGAGAGAGCGAGAGAGCGAGAGAGAGAGAGAGAGTGGATGAGTATAAAGCTGACAGAGCATTAAGTAATAATGAGTAATAACTTCAGTTAAAAGCTGGCATACTTTGGTCATCAACTGAAATGTAAAATAGTAAATTCCTCTATACAGCGTCAGGCAGGACAAGCCATGCCAGTGTGTTGACCTTTCAACTCTCACAATTTTATCAACATTATAATGTTAATCTAACCAAGAGGAGATATAGTATCACAACTGTATAATCTGATGTTTAATCTAACCCTGGCTGGATGGAACCAGTTCAACTGTATAATCTGATGTTTAATCTAACCCTGTCTGGATGTTACAATTTCAACTGTATAATCTGATGTTTAATCTAACCCTGGCTGGATGGAACCAGTCCAACTGTATAATCTGATGTTTAATCTAACCCTGGCTGGATGGAACCAGTTCAACTGTATAATGTCATGTTTAATCTAACCCTGTCTGGATGGAAGCAGTTCAACTGTATAATCTGATGTTTAATCTAACCCTGGCTGGATGGAACCAGTTCAACTGTATAATCTCATGTTTAATCTAACCCTGGCTGGATGGAACCAGTTCAACTGTATAATCTGATGTTTAATCTAACCCTGGCTGGATGAAACCAGTTCAACTGTATAATCTGATATTTAATCTAACCCTGGCTGGATGTTACAAATTCAACTGTATAATCTGATGTTTAAACTAACCCTGGCTGGATGGAACCAGTTCAACTGTAAAATTTGATGTTTATTCTAACCCTGTATGGATGGAACCAGTTCAACTGTAAAATCTGATGTTTAATCTAACCCTGTCTGGATGGAACCAGTTCAACTATATAATCTGATGTTTAATCTAACCCTGGCTGGATGGAACCAGTTCAACTGTATAATCTGATGTTTAATCTAACCCTGTCTGGATGGAACCAGTTCAACTGTATAATCTGATGTTTAATCTAACCCTGTCTGGATGGAACCAGTTCAACTGTATAATCTGATGTTTAATCTAACCCTGTCTGGATGTTACATGTTCAACTGTATAATCTGATGTTTAATCTAACCCTGGCTGGATGGAACCAGTTCAACTGTATAATCTGATGTTTAATCTAACCCTGGCTGGATGGAACCAGTTCAACTGTATAATCTGATGTTTAATCTAACCCTGGCTGGATGGAACCAGTTCAACTGTATAATCTGATGTTTAATCTAACCCTGTCTGGATGAAACCAGTTCAACTATAATCTAATGTTCACTTCCTCTGTGTTGTGTTGGTCTGTACTGTAGTGAATTAAGATGGTGTGTGTTGTGTTGGTCTGTACTGTAGTGAATTAAGATGGTGTGTGTTGTGTTGGTCTGTACTGTAGTGAATTAAGATGGTGTGTGTTGTGTTGGTCTGTACTGTAGTGAATTAAGATGGTGTGTGTTGTGTTGGTCTGTACTGTAGTGAATTAAACATGCTTCTAGGGGACAGGTTGTTCTGAGTCACAGAGTCTAAATTAGGACCATTCTCTCACATGCTCATCCTTTCTTCCTCTGCTTCTCTCTTTCTCTCCTCCTCTTCTCTCTTCCCCTCGTCCTCCCCTCTTCTCTCTTTCTCTCCACTTCTCTCTTCCCCTCGTCCTCCCCTCTCTTCCTCTCCTCCTCTTCCCCCTTCCTCCCCTCCTCTTCCCCCTTCCTCTCCTCTCCTCTTCTCTTCTCTCATCTCCTCATCTTCTCATACCTAGGAGGTGTTCTATTATCTAGATGAATTGAACATAGTGGATGTCTTTCTGTGGGGATTTACAAAGCTGTGTGCTACACTGGAAAGACTACAGAGGGATTCCACCACAGCTCGGCTGTGTGAGTGTCTAATAATACTGGACTGGCAGGCACCTTTATCACAGCAGTCTTAATTAGAGAGAGACAGCATATGGCTGATCTCTTCCTCAGGAGAGGAAGAGAGATGAGGTGGAGGAGAGGAGGAGAGCGGGAGAGGTGATGAGGTGGAGGAGAGGAGGAGAGGAGGAGAGGTGATGAGGTGAAGGAGAGGAGGAGAGGAGGAGAGGAGGAGAGGTGATGAGGTGGAGGAGAGGAGAGGAGGAGAGGAGGAGAGGAGATGAGGTGAAGGAGAGGAGGAGAGGTGATGAGGTGGAGGAGAGGAGGAGAGGAGGAGAGGAGGAGAGGAGGAGAGGTGATGAGGTGGAGGAGAGGAGGAGAGGAGGAGAGGAGATGAGGTGAAGGAGAGGAGGAGAGGTGATGAGGTGGAGGAGAGGAGGAGAGGAGGAGAGGAGGAGAGGTGATGAGGTGGAGGAGAGGAGGAGAGGAGGAGAGGTGATGAGGTGGAGGAGAGGAGGAGAGGAGGAGAGGTGATGAGGTGGAGGAGAGGAGGAGAGGTGATGAGGTGGAGGAGAGGAGGAGAGATGTTTTAGGGGAGCTGTTTTTAGTCAAGACGTAAAAAAAATTTGTTGTACTGTATGTGTGTTTATAGTTGTGTTTAATGTTGTGCTAGTGTATGTAAGTTGGTTTGTCTGACACGTTGTTCCCCTGCTGCTATTGGACCAGATCTCTCTTGGAAAAGAGAGAAACCTGTATAAATAAAGATCACCTGTATGTAGGAGAGGCCACCTGTATGAAGGACAGGTCACCTGTATGTAGGACAGGTCACCTGTATGTAAGAGAGATCACCTGTATGTAGAGGAGGTCACCTGTATGAAGGACAGGTCACCTGTATGTAGGACAGGTCACCTGTATGTAGGAGAGATCACCTGTATGTAGAGGAGGTCACCTGTATGTAGGACAGGTCACCTGTATGTAGAACAGGTCACCTGTATGTAGGAGAGGCCACCTGTATGAAGGACAGGTCACCTGTATGTAGGACAGGTCACCTGTATGTAGAGGAGGTCACCTGTATGTAGAGGAGGTCACCTGTATGTAAGACAGGTCACCTGTATGTAGGGGAGGCCACCTGTATGAAGGACAGGTCACCTGTATGTAGGACAGGTCTCCTGTATGTAGGAGAGGTCACCTGTATGTAGAGGAGGTCACCTGTATGTAGGAGATGTCACCTGTATGAAGGACAGGTCACCGGTATGTAGGAGATGTCACCTGTATGTAGGAGAGTTCACCTGTATATAGGACAGGTCACCTGTATGTAGGAGATGTCACCTGTATATAGGACAGGTCACCTGTATGTAGGAGATGTCACCTGTATATAGGACAGGTCACCTGTATGTAGGAGATGTCACCTGAATGTAGGACAGGTCACCGGTATGTAGGAGATGTCACCTGTATGAAGGACAGGTCACCGGTATGTAGGAGATGTCACCTGTATGTAGGAGAGTTCACCTGTATATAGGACAGGTCACCTGTATGTAGGAGAGGTCACCTGTATGTAGGACAGGTCACCTGTATGTAGGAGATGTCACCTGTATGTAGAACAGGTCACCTGTATGTAGGAGAGGTCACCTGTATGTAGGAGAGGTCACCGGTATGTAGGAGATGTCACCTGTATGTACGACAGGTCACCTGTATGTAGGAGAGGTCACCTGTATGTAGGAGAGGTCACCTGTATGTAGAAGAGGTCACATGTATGTAGGAGAGGTCACCGGTATGTAGGAGATGTCACCTGTATGTAGGACAGGTCACCTGTATGTAGGACAGGTCACCTGTATGTAGGAGAGGTCACCTGTATGTAGGAGAGGTCACCCGTATGTAGGAGATGTCACCTGTATGTAGGACAGGTCACCTGTATGTAGGACAGGTCACCTGTATGTAGGAGAGATCACCTGTATGTAGGACAGGTCACCTGTATGTAGGAGATGTCACCTGTATGTAGGACAGGTCACCTGTATGTAGGAGATGTCACCTGTATGTAGGACAGGTCACCTGTATGTAGGAGATGTCACCTGTATGTAGGACAGGTCACCTGTATGTAGGAGATGTCACCTGTATGTAGGAGATGTCACCTGTATGTAGGACAGGTCACCTGTATGTAGGAGATGTCACCTGTATGTAGGACAGGTCACCTGTATGTAGGAGAGGTCACCTGTATGTAGGACAGGTCACCTGTATGTAGGAGAGGTCACCTGTATGTAGGAGATGTCACCTGTATGTAGGACAGGTCACCTGTATGTAGGAGATGTCACCTGTATGTAGGACAGGTCACCTGTATGTAGGACAGGTCACCTGTATGTAGGAGAGGTCACCTGTATGTAGGAGAGGTCACCTGTATGTAGGAGATGTCACCTGTATGTAGGAGATGTCACCTGTATGTAGGAGATGTCACCTGTATGTAGGACAGGTCACCTGTATGTAGGACAGGTCACCTGTATGTAGGAGATGTCACCTGTATGAAGGACAGGTCACCTGTATGTAGGAGAGGTCACCTGTATGTAGAAGAGGTCACCTGTATGTAGCAGAGGTCACCTGTATGTAGGAGATGTCACCTGTATGAAGGACAGGTCACCGGTATGTAGGAGAGGTCACCTGTATGTAGGACAGGTCACCTGTATGTAGGAGAGGTCACCTGTATGAAGGACAGGTCACCGGTATGTAGGAGAGGTCACCTGTATGTAGGACAGGTCACCTGTATGTAGGACAGGTCACCTGTATGTAGGAGAGATGACAATGAAGAGAGAGAAGGAAAGGGGGTGGAGGGAAGAGGTGAATGAAAGGTGGGACAATGTGGGCCTGTGTGTGTATGTGTGTGTGTGTGTATATGTGTGTGTGTGCGCATGCGGTGTGTGTGTGTGCGGTGTGTGTGTGTGTGCGTGTGCGTGCGTGCGTGCGGTGTGTGTGTGTGTTTGTGTGCGTGTGAGACAATAAACCTACAGTATGAGTCATCGTCCCTGACTCTGATCTCTCTGTCACTTGATCAACTCCTACTGAACTGACCTCACACTCCGTA
Source organism: Salmo trutta (assembly GCF_901001165.1). Classification (NCBI taxonomy): domain Eukaryota; kingdom Metazoa; phylum Chordata; class Actinopteri; order Salmoniformes; family Salmonidae; genus Salmo; species Salmo trutta. The sequence goes on from NW_021823258.1 coordinate 747,481, forward strand.
TGACCTGTACACACACACACACACACACACACACACACACACACACACACACCACACACACACACACACACACACACACACACACACACACACACATACAGGGTGTGTTGACCAGTGGAGCACATCACATATTTTATTTTAGACACTGCCCTACAAAACCATTCTCCCTCCCTCCCCTCCCTCCCTGCCTCCCTCCCTCCCTCCCTCCCTGCCCTCCCTCCCTCCCTCCCTCCCTGCCTCCCTCCCTCCCTCCCTGCCTCCCTCCCTCCCTCCCTCCCTGCCTCCCTCCCTCCCTCCCTCCCTGCCTCCCTCCCTCCCTCCCCTTTTTTAAAAGACTCAAACTTTCTCTCGTCTGTTCTAATGGTCAGAGTTCTCTCCAGTCTGTTCTAATGGTCAGAGTTCTCTCCAGTCTGTTCTAATGGTCAGAGTTCTCTCCAGTCTGTTCTAATGGTCGGAGTTCTCTCCAGTCTGTTCTAATGGTCGGAGTTCTCTCCAGTCTGTTCTAATGGTCAGAGTTCTCTCCAGTCTGTTCTAATGGTCAGAGTTCTCTCCAGTCTGTTCTAATGGTCAGAGTTCTCTCCAGTCTGTTCTAATGGTCAGAGTTCTCTCCAGTCTGTTCTAATGGTCAGAGTTCTCTCCAGTCTGTTCTAATGGTCAGAGTTCTCTCCAGTCTGTTCTAATGGTCAGAGTTCTCTCCAGTCTGTTCTAATGGTCAGAGTTCTCTCCAGTCTGTTCTAATGGTCAGAGTTCTCTCCAGTCTGTTCTAATGGTCCGAGTTCTCTCCAGTCTGTTCTAATGGTCAGAGTTCTCTCCAGTCTGTTCTAATGGTCAGAGTTCTCTCCAGTCTGTTCTAATGGTCGGAGTTCTCTCCAGTCTGTTCTAATGGTCGGAGTTCTCTCCAGTCTGTTCTAATGGTTCGAGTTCTCTCCAGTCTGTTCTAATGGTCGGAGTTCTCTCCAGTCTCTCCAGTCTGTTCTAATGGTCGGAGTTCTCTCCAGCCTGTTCTAATGGTCAGAGTTCTCTCCAGTCTGTTCTAATGGTCCGAGTTCTCTCCAGTCTGTTCTAATGGTCAGAGTTTTCTCCAGTCTGTTCTAATGGTCGGAGTTCTCTCCAGTCTGTTCTAATGGTCGGAGTTCTCTCCAGTCTGTTCTAATGGTCCGGAGTTCTCTCCAGTCTGTTCTAATGGTCAGAGTTCTCTCCAGTCTTGTTCTAATGGTCGGAGTTCTCTCCAGCTGTTCTAATGGTCGGAGTTCTCTCCAGCCTGTTCAATGGTCAGAGGTTCTCTCCAGTCCTGTTCTAATGGTCGAGTTCTCTCCAGCCTTTCTAATGGTCGGAGTTTCTGCTCCAGTCTGTTCGAATGGTCAGAGTTCTGTCCAGTCTGGTTTCTAATGGTCAGAGTTCTCTCCAGTCGTTCTAATGGTCAGAGTTCTCTTCCAGTCTGTTCTAATGGTCAGAGTTCTGTCCAGTCTGTTCTAATGGTCAGAGTTCTGTCCAGTCTGTTCTAATGGTCAGAGTTCTCTCCAGTCTGTTCTAATGGTCGGAGTTCTCTCCAGCCTGTTCTAATGGTCGGAGTTCTCTCCAGTCTGTTCTAATGGTCGAGTTCTTCCAGTCTGTTCTAATGGTCGAGTTCTCTCCAGTCTGTTCTAATGGTCAGAGTTCTGTCCAGTCTGTTCTAATGGTCAGAGTTCTCTCCAGTCTGTTCTAATGGTCAGAGTTCTCTCCAGTCTGTTCTAATGGTCAGAGTTCTCTCCAGTCTGTTCTAATGGTCAGAGTTCTCTCCAGTCTGTTCTAATGGTCAGAGTTCTCTCCAGTCTGTTCTAATGGTCAGAGTTCTCTCCAGTCTGTTCTAATGGTCAGAGTTCTCTCCAGTCTGTTCTAATGGTCAGAGTTCTCTCCAGTCTGTTCTAATGGTCAGAGTTCTCTCCAGTCTGTTCTAATGGTCAGAGTTCTCTCCAGTCTGTTCTAATGGTCAGAGTTCTCTCCAGTCTGTTCTAATGGTCGGAGTTCTCTCCAGTCTGTTCTAATGGTCGGAGTTCTCTCCAGTCTGTTCTAATGGTCGGAGTTCTCTCCAGTCTGTTCTAATGGTCAGAGTTCTCTCCAGTCTGTTCTAATGGTCGGAGTTCTCTCCAGTCTGTTCTAATGGTCGGAGTTCTCTCCAGCCTGTTCTAATGGTCAAAGTTCTCTCCAGTCTGTTCTAATGGTCGGAGTTCTCTCCAGCCTGTTCTAATGGTCGGAGTTCTCTCCAGTCTGTTCTAATGGTCAGAGTTCTGTCCAGTCTGTTCTAATGGTCAGAGTTCTCTCCAGTCTGTTCTAATGGTCAGAGTTCTGTCCAGTCTGTTCTAATGGTCAGAGTTCTCTCCAGTCTGTTCTAATGGTCAGAGTTCTCTCCAGTCTGTTCTAATGGTCAGAGTTCTCTCCAGTCTGTTCTAATGGTCAGAGTTCTCTCCAGTCTGTTCTAATGGTCAGAGTTCTCTCCAGTCTGTTCTAATGGTCAGAGTTCTCTCCAGTCTGTTCTAATGGTCAGAGTTCTCTCCAGTCTGTTCTAATGGTCAGAGTTCTCTCCAGTCTGTTCTAATGGTCAGAGTTCTCTCCAGTCTGTTCTAATGGTCAGAGTTCTCTCCAGTCTGTTCTAATGGTCAGAGTTCTTCACTATCCACTAGCTTTTAGGACGTCACAAATATTCCAACTTCTTCTTTGTGGTCAATGTGTGCATCCCAAATGGAACCCTGTTCTCTACGTAGTGCACTAGGGAATAGGAGGCCTATAGGGGATAGGGGGTCATTTGGGACATACACAATGACAATTGTTATTATCCTCCCTCGCTCTTCTACAAATATTTTCTTCCATATCACAATCACTGTCATTCCTCCAGTCTGTCCCTATTCCCTCTGGGCTCTGTAGTCCTCCAGTCTATTATTTAATTTAAAAAAATAATAATTTTACCTTTATTTAACCAGGTAGGCTAGTTGAGAACAAGTTCTCATTTACAACTGAGACCTGGCCAAGATAAAGCAAAGCAGTGTGACACAAACAACAACACAGAGTTACACATGGAATAAACAAGGGTAAACAATATAAAAAAAAGAAAGTCTATATACAGTGTGTGCAAATGGCGTGAGGAGGCAAGGCAATAAATAGGCCATAGTAGCAAGGTAATTACACTGGAGTGATAGATGAGCAGATGGTGATGTGCAAGTAGAAATACTGGTGTGCAAAAGAGCAGAAAAGTAAATAAAAACAATATGGGGATGAGGTAGGTAGATTGGGTGGGCTATTTACAGTGATCGGTTAGCTGCTCAGATAGCTAATGTTTAAAATTAGTGAGGGAAATATAAGTCTCCACTTCAGCAATTTTATTTACAATGACGGCCTAGGAACAGTGGGTTAACTGCCTTGTTCAGGGGCAGAATGACAGATTTTTACCTTATCAGTTTCAGCGATTTTTGCAATTCATTCCAGTCATTGGCAGCAGAGAACTGGAAGGAAAGGCGGCCAAAGGAGGTGTTGGCTTTGTGGATGACCAGTGAGATATACCTGCTGGAGCGTGTGCTACGGGTGGGTGTTGTTATCGAGACCAGTGAGCTGAGATAAGGCGGAGCTTTACCTAGCATAGACTTATAATATGACCTGGAGCCCGTGGGTTTGGCGACGAATATGTAGCGAGGGCCAGCCGACTAGAGCATACAGGTCACAGTGGTGGGTGGTATAAGGGGCTTTGGTGACAAAACGGATGGCACTGTGATAGACTGCATCCAGTTTGCTGAGTAGAGTATTGGAAGCTATTTTGTAAATGACATCGCCGAAGTCGAGGATCGGTAGGATAGTCAGTTTTACGAGGGTATGTTGGCGGCGTGATTGAAGAAGGCTTTGTTGCGAATAGGAAGCCGATTCTATATTTAATTTTGGATTGGAGATGTTTAATATGAGTCTGGAAGGAGAGTTTACAGTCCAGCCAGACACCTAGGTATTTGTAGTTATCCACATACTATCCACATAAGTCAGAACCGTCCAGAGTAGTGATGCTAGACGGGCGCATGCGGGCAGCGAACGGTTGAAAACCATGCATTTGGTTTACTAGCGTTTAAGAGCAGTTGGAGACCACGGAAGGAGTGTTGTATGACATTGAAGCTCGTTTGGAGGTTAGTTAACACAGTGTCCAAAGAAGGGCCAGATGTATACAGAATGGTGTCGTCTGCATAGAGCTGGATCAGGGAATCACCCGCAGCAAGAGCGACATCGTTGATATATACAGAGAAAAGAGTCGGCCCAAGAATTGAACCCTGTGGTACCCCCATAGAGGCTGCTAGAGGTCTGGACAACAGGCCCTCCGATTTGACACACTGAACTCTGTCTGGGAAGTAGTTGGTGAACCAGGCGAGGCAGTCATTTGAGAAACCAAGGCTGTTGAGTCTGCCGATAAGAATATGGTGATTGACAGAGTCAAAAGCCTTGGCCAGGTCGATGAAGACGGCTGCACAGTACTGTCTTTTATCGATGGTGGTTATGATATTGTTTAGTACCTTGAGCGTGGCTGAGGTGCACCTGTGACTAGCTCGAAAACCGGATTGCACAGCGGAGAAGGTACGGTGGGATTCAAAATAGAAAGGCAGGGCAGGATGGATAGGGGTCTATAAAAGTTTGGGTCTAGAGTGTCACCCCTTTTGAAGAGGGGGATGACCGTGGCAGCTTTCCAATCTTTAGGGATCTCTGACGATACGAAAGAGAGGTTGAACAGACTGGTAACAGGGGTTGCAACAACGGCGGCGGATCATTTTAGAAAGAGAGGGTCCAGATTGTCTAGCCCAGCTGATTTGTACGGGTCCAGGTTTTGCAGCTCTTTCAGAACATCTGCTATCTGTATTTGGGTGAAGGTGAAGCTGGGGAGGCTTGGTCAAGTAACTGCGGGGGGTGCGGAGCTGTTGGCCGGGGTTGGGGTAGCCAGGAAGAAAGCATGGCCAGCCGTAGAGAAATGCTTATGGAAATTCTCGATTATTGTGGATTTATCGGTGGTGAAAGTGTTACCTAGCCTCAGTGCAGTGGGCAGCTGGGAGGAGGTGCTCTTATTCTCCATGGACTTTACAGTGTCCCAAAACTTTTTGGAGTTAGAGCTACAGGATGCAAATTTCTGTTTGAAAAAGATAGCCTTTGCTTTTCTGACTGACTGCGTGTATTGGTTCCTGACTTCCCTGAAAAGTTGCATATTGCGGGGACTATTCGATGCTAATGCAGTCCGCCACAGGATGTTTTTGTGTTGGTCGAAGGCAGCCAGTCCCTATTCCCTGTGGGCTCTGTAGTCCTCCAGTCTGTCCCTATTCCCTGTGGGCTCTGTAGTCCTCCAGTCTGTCCCTATTCCCTGTGGGCTCTGTAGTCCTCCAGTCTGTCCCTATTCCCTGTGGGCTCTGTAGTCCTCCAGTCTGTCCCTATTCCCTGTGGGCTCTGTAGTCCTCCAGTCTGTCCCTATCCCTGTGGGCTCTGTAGTCCTCCAGTCTGTCCCTATTCCCTGTGGGCTCTGTAGTCCTCCAGTCTGTCCCTATTCCCTGTGGGCTCTGTAGTCCTCCAGTCTGTCCCTATTCCCTGTGGGCTCTGTAGTCCTCCAGTCTGTCCCTATTCCCTGTGGGCTCTGTAGTCCTCCAGTCTGTCCCTATTCCCTGTGGGCTCTGTAGTCCTCCAGTCTGTCCCTATTCCCTGTGGGCTCTGTAGTCCTCCAGTCTGTCTCTATTCCCTCTGGGCTCTGTAGTCCTCCAGTCTGTCCCTATTCCCTGTGGGCTCTGTAGTCCTCCAGTCTGTCTCTATTCCCTCTGGGCTCTGTAGAGCACTATAAATGGAAAGGGTTCCATTTGGGACCAGCCCCAGTCTCCGTTCAGTATGATGCCCCAATCCTAAACAGTCATCACTATCCAAGCACCCTTTGTTAGTCTCCCACCCCCCCCAACTCAATTCATGGATGGGAAAGAGAAAACTGCAGAAAAAAACTATTGCACTAAAGCTTTCCTATTATTAGAGCAAGAGACTGGAGGCAGGAATATATGAGGGAGAGAGAGAGAGGGGGGAGAGAGAGAGGGATAGAGAGAGAAAGACAGAAAGAGAGAGAAAGAGGAGTGAGAGGGATAGAGACAGAAAGAGAGAGAGGGAGAGAGAGACAGGAGAGAGAGAGAGCGAGAGGGAGAGAAACAAAGAGAGGGAGAGAGAGAGGAAGAGGGAGTGGGAGAGGAAGACGGAGAGAGAGAGAGAGAGAGAGAGAGAGAGAGAGAGAGAGAGAAAGGTAGAGAGAGAGAGAGAGAGAGAGAGAGAAAGGGGAGAGAGAGAGAGAGAGAGAAAGGGAGAGAATGGGGAATGGTAGACAGAGTCGGAGAGAGAGAGAGTTAGCATGAAATAGAGAGAGAGAAACAGAGAGAGAGAAACAGAGAGAAAGAGACAGCGAGAGAAAGAGACAGAGCGCTTACAGTGCAGTGTGAGTCATCCACCCAGCCAATCCAAGCCCTCCTCCCCTCTCCCTGCCTGTTGCTTAGGTAACATGATGTCAGACGGCTCCTGGCGGCAGCTCTGAGGCGTGTTGTAGGAGCGTGCCTCATTCTCCTCTTCTCCCGCTGTGTGTGTGTGTGTGTGTCAATCCAACAGGAGTAATCCTGTCACAGATTATCTAAATCAATACAGTATCCTGTCTGTTTGTGTTTCTGTGTGTATTCTATAATTAGTTGTTACAGTATTCTGGTTATATGTACAGTATCTGGGATTTAGTGGCAAGTCACTGAAAGGGTATCAGAAACGAGTCTATTCTCTCATCAACCCCCAACCCCTCCCTCCTCTTTCATCTAGGAAATCCTGATAACATCTGGATGTGATGCTAGGAACGACAACACAACTTTGTCAAATTAATGAAATACTCCACTTGGCTTGGTAAGGATAATGTGGCCACCACTGTTTTGAGCGGCTGGTCATGGTCAAACCGTGCAGGGCTGAGGAAAGAAGAAGAGAGGATAGCTTATACTTTTATTGATTTATTTAACTAGGCAAGTCAGTTAGGAACAAATACTTATTTACAATGACGGCCTACCAGGGAACAGTGGGTTAACGACCTTGTTCAGGGGCAGAATGAAAGATTTTACCTTGTCAGCTCAGGGATTTGATCTAGCAACCTGTCGGTTACTGGCCCAATGCTCTAACCGCTAGGCTACCTGCCGCTGAACAAACAAACAAACAAACAAACAGACAGACAGACAGACAGACAGACAGACAGACAGACAGACAGACAGACAGACAGACAGACAGACAGACAGACAGACAGACAGACAGACAGACAGACAGACAGACAGACAGACAGACAGACAGACAGACAGACAGACAGACAGACAGAGAGAGAGAGAGAGGAGAGAGAGAGAGAGAGAGAGAGGAGAGAGAGAGAGAGGAGAGAGAGAGAGAGAGAGAGAGAGAGAGAGAGAGAGAGACATACACACAAGGTAGCAAACACACACACACACCCGTCTCAGCTCAGTTGACACTAAGGGATGACAATCAACCTGCCAGCTGTAGTCCAGGCCTGGAGGCCATCTCTCTCTCTAGACCATAACCACATTACCTTAGTCATACCCAGGCCTTGACGCAGTCTACGTGTGTGTGTTACCTTGTGTGTCTCCCTGTATGAGAGAATATGTCTGTGTGAGTGGGCTTGCTGTGTCATCCTCTCTCTCTCTTTCTCTCTCTCTGTCTCTCTCCAGTTAACCAGCCATACAACTCAACCTGCTCCTAGATCTCTCCAGTTAACCAGCCATACAACTCAACCTGCTCCTAGATCTCTCCAGTTAACCAGCCATACAACTCAACCTGCTCCTAGATCTCTCCAGTTAACCAGCCATACAACTCAACCTGCTCCTAGATCTCTCCAGTTAACCAGCCATACAACTCAACCTGCTCCTAGATCTCTCCTGTTAACCAGCCATACAACTCAACCTGCTCCTAGACCTCTCCAGTTAACCAGCCATACAACTCAACCTGCTCCTAGATCTCTCCTGTTAACCAGCCATACAAACTCAACCTGCTCCTAGACCTCTCCAGTTAACCAGCCATACAACTCAACCTGCTCCTAGATCTCTCCTGTTAACCAGCCATACAACTCAACCTGCTCCTAGACCTCTCCAGTTAACCAGCCATACAACTCAACCTGCTCCTAGATCTCTCCTGTTAACCAGCCATACAACTCAACCTGCTCCTAGACCTCTCCAGTTAACCAGCCATACAACTCAACCTGCTCCTAGATCTCTCCTGTTAACCAGCCATACAACTCAACCTGCTCCTAGATCTCTCCTGTTAACCAGCCATACAACTCAACCTGCTCCTAGACCTCTCCAGTTAACCAGCCATACAACTCAACCTGCTCCTAGACCTCTCCAGTTAACCAGCCATACAACTCAACCTGCTCCTAGATCTCTCCAGTTAACCAGCCATACAACTCAACCTGCTCCTAGATCTCTCCAGTTAACCAGCCATATAACTCAACCTGCTCCTAGACCTCTCCAGTTAACCAGCCATACAACTCAACCTGCTCCTAGATCTCTCCAGTTAACCAGCCATACAACTCAACCTGCTCCTAGATCTCTCCAGTTAACCAGCCATACAACTCAACCTGCTCCTAGATCTCTCCAGTTAACCAGCCATACAACTCAACCTGCTCATAGACCTCTCCAGTTAACCAGCCATACAACTCAACCTGCTCCTAGACCTCTCCTGTTAACCAGCCATACAACTCAACCTGCTCCTAGACCTCTCCAGTTAACCAGCCATACAACTCAACCTGCTCCTAGATCTCTCCAGTTAACCAGCCATACAACTCAACCTGCTCCTAGATCTCTCCAGTTAACCAGCCATACAACTCAACCTGCTCCTAGATCTCTCCTGTTAACCAGCCATACAACTCAACCTGCTCCTAGATCTCTCCTGTTAACCCGCCATACAACTCAACCTGCTCCTAGATCTCTCCAGTTAACCAGCCATACAACTCAACCTGCTCCTAGATCTCTCCAGTTTACCAGCCATACAACTCAACCTGCTCCTAGACCTCTCCTGTTAACCAGCCATACAACTCAACCTGCTCCTAGATCTCTCCAGTTAACCAGCCATACAACTCAACCTGCTCCTAGATCTCTCCTGTTAACCAGCCATACAACTCAACCTGCTCCTAGATCTCTCCTGTTAACCAGCCATACAACTCAACCTGCTCCTAGATCTCTCCTGTTAACCAGCCATACAACTCAACCTGCTCCTAGATCTCTCCTGTTAACCAGCCATACAACTCAACCTGCTCCTAGACCTCTCCAGTTAACCAGCCATACAACTCAACCTGCTCCTAGATCTCTCCTGTTAACCAGCCATACAACTCAACCTGCTCCTGGATCTCTCCAGTTAACCAGCCATACAACTCAACCTGCTCCTAGATCTCTCCAGTTAACCAGTCATACAACTCAACCTGCTCCTAGATCTCTCCAGTTAACCAGCCATACAACTCAACCTGCTCCTAGATCTCTCCTGTTAACCAGCCATACAACTCAACCTGCTCCTAGATCTCTCCTGTTAACCAGCCATACAACTCAACCTGCTCCTAGATCTCTCCAGTTAACCAGCCATACAACTCAACCTGCTCCTAGATCTCTCCTGTTAACCAGCCATACAACTCAACCTGCTCCTAGATCTCTCCTGTTAACCAGCCATACAACTCAACCTGCTCCTAGATCTCTCCTGTTAACCAGCCATACAACTCAACCTGCTCCTAGACCTCTCCAGTTAACCAGCCATACAACTCAACCTGCTCCTAGATCTCTCCTGTTAACCAGCCATACAACTCAACCTGCTCTTGGATCTCTCCAGTTAACCAGCCATACAACTCAACCTGCTCCTAGATCTCTCCAGTTAACCAGCCATACAACTCAACCTGCTCCTAGATCTCTCCAGTTAACCAGCCATACAACTCAACCCGCTCCTAGATCTCTCCTGTTAACCAGCCATACAACTCAACCTGCTCCTAGATCTCTCCAGTTAACCAGCCATACAACTCAACCTGCTCCTAGATCTCTCCAGTTAACCAGCCATACAACTCAACCTGCTCCTAGATCTCTCCAGTTAACCAGCCATACAACTCAACCTGCTCCTAGACCTCTCCAGTTAACCAGCCATACAACTCAACCTGCTCCTAGATCTCTCCAGTTAACCAGCCATACAACTCAACCTGCTCCTAGATCTCTCCAGTTAACCAGCCATACAACTCAACCTGCTCCTAGATCTCTCCAGTTAACCAGCCATACAACTCAACCTGCTCCTAGATCTCTCCAGTTAACCAGCCATACAACTCAACCTGCTCCTAGACCTCTCCAGTTAACCAGCCATACAACTCAACCTGCTCCTAGATCTCTCCAGTTAACCAGCCATACAACTCAACCTGCTCCTAGATCTCTCCAGTTAACCAGCCATACAACTCAACCTGCTCCTAGATCTCTCCAGTTAACCAGCCATACAAACTCAAACTGCTCCGAGATCTCTCCTGTTAACCAGCCATACAACTCAACCTGCTCCTAGACCTCTCCAGTTAACCAGCCATACAACTCAACCTGCTCCTAGATCTCTCCTGTTAACCAGCCATACAACTCAACCTGCTCCTAGATCTCTCCTGTTAACCAGCCATACAACTCAACCTGCTCCTAGATCTCTCCTGTTAACCAGCCATACAACTCAACCTGCTCCTAGACCTCTCCAGTTAACCAGCCATACAACTCAACCTGCTCCTAGATCTCTCCTGTTAACCAGCCATACAACTCAACCTGCTCTTGGATCTCTCCAGTTAACCAGCCATACAACTCAACCTGCTCCTAGATCTCTCCAGTTAACCAGCCATACAACTCAACCTGCTCCTAGATCTCTCCAGTTAACCAGCCATACAACTCAACCTGCTCCTAGATCTCTCCAGTTAACCAGCCATACAACTCAACCCGCTCCTAGAATCTCTCCTGTTAACCAGCCATACAAACTCAACCTGCTCCTAGATCTCTCCAGTTAACCAGCCATACAACTCAACCTGCTCCTAGATCTCTCCTGTTAACCAGCCATACAACTCAACCTGCTCCTAGACCTCTCCAGTTAACCAGCCATACAACTCAACCTGCTCTTAGATCTCTCCAGTTAACCAGCCATACAACTCAACCTGCACCTAGACCTCTCCGGTTAACCAGCCATACAACTCAAACTGCTCCTAGATCTCTCCAGTTAACCAGCCATACAACTCAAACTGCTCCTAGATCTCTCCAGTTAACCAGCCATACAACTCAACCTGCTCCTAGATCTCTCCAGTTAACCAGCCATACAACTCAACCTGCTCCTAGACCTCTCCAGTTAACCAGCCATACAACTCACCAGCTCCTAGACCTCTCCAGTTAACCAGCCATACACTCAACCTGCTCCTAGATCTCTCCAGTTAACCAGCCATACAACTCAACCTGCTCCTAGATCTCTCCAGTTAACCAGCATACAACTCAACCTGCTCTAGCTCTCAGTTAACCAGCCATACAACTCAACCTGCTCCTAGACTCTCCAGTTAACCAGCCATAAAACTCAACCTGCTCCTAGATCTCTCCAGTTAACCCGCCATACAACTCAACCTGCTCCTAGATCCTCTCAGTTAACCAGCCATACAACTCAACCTGCTCCTAGACCTCTCCGGTTAACCAGCCATACAACTCAACCTGCTCCTAGATCTCTCCAGTTAACCAGCCATACAAACTCAACCTGCTCCTAGATCTCTCCAGTTAACCAGCCATACAACTCACCTGCTCCTAGATCTCTCCAGTTAACCAGCCATACAACTCAACCTGCTCCTAGATCTCTCCAGTTAACCAGCCATACAACTCAACCTCTCCTAGACCTCTCCAGTTAACCAGCCATACAACTCAACCTGCTCCTAGATCTCTCCAGTTAACCAGCCATACAACTCAACCTGCTCCTAGATCTCTCCAGTTAACCAGCCATACAACTCAACCTGCTCCTAGATCTCTCCAGTTAACCAGCCATACAACTCAAACTGCTCCGAGATCTCTCCAGTTAACCAGCCATACAACTCAACCTGCTCCTAGATCTCTCCAGTTAACCAGCCATACAACTCAACCCGCTCCTAGATCTCTCCTGTTAACCAGCCATACAACTCAACCTGCTCCTAGATCTCTCCAGTTAACCAGCCATACAACTCAACCTGCTCCTAGATCTCTCCTGTTAACCAGCCATACAACTCAACCTGCTCCTAGACCTCTCCAGTTAACCAGCCATACAACTCAACCTGCTCTTAGATCTCTCCAGTTAACCAGCCATACAACTCAACCTGCTCCTAGACCTCTCCGGTTAACCAGCCATACAACTCAAACTGCTCCTAGATCTCTCCAGTTAACCAGCCATACAACTCAACTGCTCCTAGATCTCTCCAGTTAACCAGCCATACAACTCAACCTGCTCCTAGATCTCTCCAGTTAACCAGCCATACAACTCAACCTGCTCCTAGACCTCTCCAGTTAACCAGCCATACAACTCAACCAGCTCCTAGACCTCTCCAGTTAACCAGCCATACAACTCAACCTGCTCCTAGATCTCTCCAGTTAACCAGCCATACAACTCAACCTGCTCCTAGATCTCTCCAGTTAACCAGCCATACAACTCAACCTGCTCCTAGACCTCTCCAGTTAACCAGCCATAAAACTCAACCTGCTCCTAGATCTCTCCAGTTAACCCGCCATACAACTCAACCTGCTCCTAGATCTCTCCAGTTAACCAGCCATACAACTCAACCTGCTCCTAGACCTCTCCAGTTAACCAGCCATACAACTCAACCTGCTCCTAGATCTCTCCAGTTAACCAGCCATACAACTCAACCTGCTCCTAGATCTCTCCAGTTAACCAGCCATACAACTCAACCTGCTCCTAGATCTCTCCAGTTAACCAGCCATACAACTCAAACTGCTCCGAGATCTCTCCTGTTAACCAGCCATACAACTCAACCTGCTCCTAGACCTCTCCAGTTAACCAGCCATACAACTCAACCTGCTCCTAGACCTCTCCTGTTAACCAGCCGTACAACTCAACCTGCTCCTAGATCTCTCCTGTTAACCAGCCATACAACTCAACCTGCTCCTAGACCTCTCCTGTTAACCAGCCATACAACTCAACCTGCTCCTAGATCTCTCCAGTTAACCAGCCATACAACTCAACCTGCTCCTAGACCTCTCCTGTTAACCAGCCATACAACTCAACCTGCTCCTAGATCTCTCCTGTTAACCAGCCATACAACTCAACCTGCTCCTAGACCTCTCCAGTTAACCAGCCATACAACTCAACCTGCTCCTAGACCTCTCCTGTTAACCAGCCGTACAACTCAACCTGCTCCTAGATCTCTCCTGTTAACCAGCCATACAACTCAACCTGCTCCTAGACCTCTCCTGTTAACCAGCCATACAACTCAACCTGCTCCTAGATCTCTCCAGTTAACCAGCCATACAACTCAACCTGCTCCTAGACCTCTCCTGTTAACCAGCCATACAACTCAACCTGCTCCTAGATCTCTCCTGTTAACCAGCCATACAACTCAACCTGCTCCTAGATCTCTCCAGTTAACCAGCCATACAACTCAAACTGCTCCGAGATCTCTCCTGTTAACCAGCCATACAACTCAACCTGCTCCTAGATCTCTCCTGTTAACCAGCCATACAACTCAACCTGCTACTAGATCTCTCCAGTTAACCAGCCATACAACTCAACCTGCTCCTAGACCTCTCCTGTTAACCAGCCATACAACTCAACCTGCTACTAGATCTCTCCAGTTAACCAGCCATACAACTCATACTGCTCATAGATCTCTCCTGTTAACCAGCCATACAACTCAACCTGCTCCTAGACCTCTCCAGTTAACCAGCCATACAACTCAACCTGCTCCTAGATCTCTCCTGTTAACCAGCCATACAACTCAACCTGCTCCTAGACCTCTCCAGTTAACCAGCCATACAACTCAACCTGCTCCTAGACCTCTCCAGTTAACCAGCCATACAACTCAACCTGCTCCTAGATCTCTCCTGTTAACCAGCCATACAACTCAACCTGCTCCTAGATCTCTCCTGTTAACCAGCCATACAACTCAACCTGCTCCTAGATCTCTCCAGTTAACCAGCCATACAACTCAACCTGCTCCTAGATCTCTCCAGTTAACCAGCCATACAACTCAACCTGCTCCTAGACCTCTCCAGTTAACCAGCCATACAACTCAACCTGCTCCTAGATCTCTCCAGTTAACCAGCCATACAACTCAACCTGCTCCTAGATCTCTCCAGTTAACCAGCCGTACAACTCAACCTGCTCCTAGATCTCTCCAGTTAACCAGCCATACAACTCAACCTGCTCATAGACCTCTCCAGTTAACCAGCCATACAACTCAACCTGCTCCTAGATCTCTCCAGTTAACCAGCCATACAACTCAACCTGCTCCTAGATCTCTCCAGTTAACCAGCCATACAACTCAACCTGCTCCTAGATCTCTCCTGTTAACCAGCCATACAACTCAACCTGCTCCTAGATCTCTCCAGTTAACCAGCCATACAACTCAACCTGCTCCTAGATCTCTCAAGTTTACCAGCCATACAACTCAACCTGCTCCTAGACCTCTCCTGTTAACCAGCCATACAACTCAACCTGCTCCTAGATCTCTCCAGTTAACCAGCCATACAACTCAACCTGCTCCTAGATCTCTCCTGTTAACCAGCCATACAACTCATCCTGCTCCTAGATCTCTCCAGTTAACCAGCCATACAACTCAACCTGCTCCTAGATCTCTCCTGTTAACCAGCCATACAACTCAACCTGCTCCTAGATCTCTCCTGTTAACCAGCCATACAACTCAACCTGCTCCTAGATCTCTCCTGTTACCCAGCCATACAACTCAACCTGCTCCTAGATCTCTCCTGTTAACCAGCCATACAACTCAACCTGCTCCTGGATCTCTCCAGTTAACCAGCCATACAACTCAACCTGCTCCTAGATCTCTCCAGTTAACCAGCCATACAACTCAACCTGCTCCTAGATCTCTCCAGTTAACCAGCCATACAACTCAACCTGCTCCTAGATCTCTCCTGTTAACCAGCCATACAACTCAACCTGCTCCTAGACCTCTCCAGTTAACCAGCCATACAACTCAACCTGCTCCTAGACCTCTCCAGTTAACCAGCCATTCAACTCAACCTGCTCCTAGATCTCTCCTGTTAACCAGCCATACAACTCAACCTGCTCCTGGATCTCTCCAGTTAACCAGCCATACAACTCAACCTGCTCCTAGATCTCTCCAGTTAACCAGCCATACAACTCAACCTGCTCCTAGATCTCTCCAGTTAACCAGCCATACAACTCAACCTGCTCCTAGATCTCTCCTGTTAACCAGCCATACAACTCAACCTGCTCCTAGATCTCTCCTGTTAACCAGCCATACAACTCAACCTGCTCCTGGATCTCTCCAGTTAACCAGCCATACAACTCAACCTGCTCCTAGATCTCTCCAGTTAACCAGCCATACAACTCAACCTGCTCCTAGATCTCTCCAGTTAACCAGCCATACAACTCAACCTGCTCCTAGATCTCTCCTGTTAACCAGCCATACAACTCAACCTGCTCCTAGATCTCTCCAGTTAACCAGCCATACAACTCATCCTGCTCCAAGACCTCTCCTGTTAACCAGCCATACAACTCAACCTGCTCCTAGACCTCTCCAGTTAACCAGCCATACAACTCAACCTGCTCCTAGATCTCTCCTGTTAACCAGCCATACAACTCAACCTGCTCCTAGATCTCTCCTGTTAACCAGCCATACAACTCAACCTGCTCCTAGATCTCTCCTGTTAACCAGCCATACAACTCAACCTGCTCCTAGACCTCTCCTTTTAACCCGCCATACAACTCAACCTGCTCCTAGATCTCTCCTGTTAACCAGCCATACAACTCAACCTGCTCCTTTACAAATAGTAAATGGTGAAAATGTCCTAAAGTTGTGTTGTATTCAATGTATTAAAGGTTTATTGATCATGTGCGTACACGGAACAGTAAAATGCTTAGAGTGTGTGTGCAGGTAGAATAAACTACTGTCTAGGTGTTAGCGGTCACGACCACTGCCCTAACCATTAATAAACGTTTTATTACTGTCCTGTAACTAACCTCCCCACACACACACACATGAAGGCCAGCCTGTGGGGTGAGATGAATGGTGGGAGCCAGGTGGTGTTTTCACCTTCTAACTTAAAAGGTGGCCTGGATTTAGCTTTAGTGTTGCTGCCATTACTAGGAAAGGTAGCAGAGCTTCATCACGACTGTCACTGGGTGGAGCTTCATCACTACTGTCACTGGGTGGAGCTTCATCACTACTGTCACTGGGTGGAGCTTCATCACTACTGTCACTGGGTGAAGCAACATCTCTGGGTGGAGCTTCATCACTACTGTCACTGGGTGAAGCTTCATCTCTGGGTGGAGCTTAATCACTACTGTCACTGAGGGGAGCTTCATCACTACTGTCTCTGGGTGGAGCTTCATCTCTACTGTCACTGGGTGGAGCTTCATCACTACTGTCACTGGGTGGAGCTTCATCACTACTGTCACTGGGTGAAGCTTAATCTCTGGGTGGAGTTTCATCACTACTGTCACTGGGTGGAGCTTCATCACTACTGTCACTGGGTGGAGCTTCATCACTACTGTCACTGGGTGGAGCTTCATCACTACTGTCACTGGGTGAAGCTTCATCTCTGGGTGGAGCTTCATCACTACTGTCACTGAGGGGAGCTTCATCGCTACTGTCACTGGGTGGAGCTTCATCACTACTGTCACTGGGTGGGGCTTCATCTCTGGGTGGAACTTCATCTCTACTGTCACTGGGTGGAGCTTCATCTCTACAGTCACTGGGTGAAGCTTCATCTCTGGGTGGAACTTCATCACTACTGTCACTGGGTGGAGCTTCATCAATACTGTCACTGGGTGAAGCTTCATCTCTGGGTGGAACTTCATCTCTACTGTCACTGGGTGGAGCTTCATCTCTACTGTCACTGGGTGGAGCTTCATCACTACTGTCACTGGGTGGAGCTTCATCACTACTGTCACTGGGTGAAGCTTAATCTCTGGGTGGAGCTTCATCTCTACTGTCACTGGGTGGAGCTTCATCACTGCTGTCTCTGGGTGGAGCTTCATCACTACTGTCACTGGGTGAAGCTTCATCTCTGGGTGGAGCTTCATCACTACTGTCTCTGGGTGGAGCTTCATCTCTACTGTCACTGAGGGGAGCTTCATCACTACTGTCACTGGGTGGAGCTTCATCACTACTGTCACTGGGTGAAGCTTCATCTCTAGGTGGAGCTTCATCACTACTGTCTCTGGGTGGAGCTTCATCTCTACTGTCACTGAGGGGAGCTTCATCCCTACTGTCACTGAGGGGAGCTTCATCACTACTGTCACTGAAGGGAGCTTCATCACTACTGTCACTGGGTGGAGCTTCATCACTACTGTCACTGAGGGGAGCTTCATCACTACTGTCACTGGGTGGAGTTTCATCACTACTGTCACTGGGTGGAGCTTCATCACTACTGTCACTGGGTGGAGCTTCATCACTACTGTCACTGGGTGGAGCTTCATCACTACTGTCACTGGGTGGACCTTCATCACTACTGTCACTGGGTGGAGCTTCATCACTACTGTCACTGGGTGAAGCTTCATCACTACTGTCACTGGGTGAAGCTTCATCTCTGGGTGGAGCTTCATCACTACTGTCACTGAGGGGAGCTTCATCACTACTGTCACTGGGTGGAGCTTCATCAATACTGTCACTGGGTGGAGCTTCATCACTACTGTCACTGGGTGGAGCTTCATCACTACTGTCACTGGGTGGAGCTTCATCACTACTGTCACTGGGTGGGGCTTCATCACTACTGTCTCTGGCTGGAGCTTCATCTATGGGTGGAGCTAAATCTCTACTGTCACTGGGTGGAGCTTCATCTCTGGGTGGAGCTTCATCTCTACTGTCTCTGGGTGAAGCTTCATCTCTGGGTGGACCTTCATCTTTACTGTCACTGGGTGGAGCTTCATCACTACTGTCACTGGGTGGACCTTCATCACTACTGTCACTGGGTGGAGCTTCATCACTACTGTCACTGGGTGAAGCTTAATCTCTGGGTGGAGCTTCATCTCTACTGTCACTGGGTGGAGCTTCATCACTGCTGTCTCTGGGTGGAGCTTCATCACTACTGTCACTGGGTGAAGCTTCATCTCTGGGTGGAGCTTCATCACTACTGTCTCTGGGTGGAGCTTCATCTCTACTGTCACTGAGGGGAGCTTCATCACTACTGTCACTGGGTGGAGCTTCATCACTACTGTCACTGGGTGAAGCTTCATCTCTAGGTGGAGCTTCATCACTACTGTCTCTGGGTGGAGCTTCATCTCTACTGTCACTGAGGGGAGCTTCATCACTACTGTCACTGAGGGGAGCTTCATCACTACTGTCACTGAAGGGAGCTTCATCACTACTGTCACTGGGTGGAGCTTCATCACTACTGTCACTGAGGGGAGCTTCATCACTACTGTCACTGGGTGGAGTTTCATCACTACTGTCACTGGGTGGAGCTTCATCACTACTGTCACTGGGTGGAGCTTCATCACTACTGTCACTGGGTGGAGCTTCATCACTACTGTCACTGGGTGGACCTTCATCACTACTGTCACTGGGTGGAGCTTCATCACTACTGTCACTGGGTGAAGCTTCATCACTACTGTCACTGGGTGAAGCTTCATCTCTGGGTGGAGCTTCATCACTACTGTCACTGAGGGGAGCTTCATCACTACTGTCACTGGGTGGAGCTTCATCAATACTGTCACTGGGTGGAGCTTCATCACTACTGTCACTGGGTGGAGCTTCATCACTACTGTCACTGGGTGGAGCTTCATCACTACTGTCACTGGGTGGGGCTTCATCACTACTGTCTCTGGCTGGAGCTTCATCTATGGGTGGAGCTAAATCTCTACTGTCACTGGGTGGAGCTTCATCTCTGGGTGGAGCTTCATCTCTACTGTCTCTGGGTGAAGCTTCATCTCTGGGTGGACCTTCATCTTTACTGTCACTGGGTGGAGCTTCATCACTACTGTCACTGGGTGGACCTTCATCACTACTGTCACTGGGTGGAGCTTCATCACTACTGTCACTGGGTGAAGCTTCATCACTACTGTCACTGGGTGAAGCTTCATCTCTGGGTGGAGCTTCATCACTACTGTCACTGAGGGGAGCTTCATCACTACTGTCACTGGGTGGAGCTTCATCAATACTGTCACTGGGTGGAGCTTCATCACTACTGTCACTGGGTGGAGCTTCATCACTACTGTCACTGGGTGGAGCTTCATCACTACTGTCACTGGGTGGGGCTTCATCACTACTGTCTCTGGCTGGAGCTTCATCTATGGGTGGAGCTAAATCTCTACTGTCACTGGGTGGAGCTTCATCTCTGGGTGGAGCTTCATCTCTACTGTCTCTGGGTGAAGCTTCATCTCTGGGTGGACCTTCATCTTTACTGTCACTGGGTGGAGCTTCATCACTACTGTCTCTGGGTGGAGCTTCATCTCTACTGTCACTGGGTGGAGCTTCATCACTACTGTCTTTGGGTGGAGCTTCATCTCTACTGTCTCTGTCTGGAGCTTAATCTCTACTGTCACTGGGTGGAGCTTCATCTCTACTGTCAATTGGTGGAGCTTCATCTCTGGGTGGAGCTTCATCTCTACTGTCACTGGGTGGACCTTCATCTCTACTGTCACTGGGTGGAGCTTCATCTCTACTGTCACTGGGTGGACCTTCATCTCTGGGTGGAGCTTCATCTCTACTGTCTCTGGGTGGAGCTTCATCTCTGGGTGGAGCTTCATCTCTACTGTCACTGGGTGGAGCTTCATCTCTGGCTGGAGCTTCATATCTACTGTCACTGGGTGGAGCTTCATCTCTGGGTGGAGCTTCATCTCTATTGTCACTGGGTGGAGCTTCATCTCTGGGCGGAGCTTCATCTCTACCGTCACTGGGTGGAGCTTCATCTCTGGGTGGAGCTTCATCTCTACTGTCACTAGGTGGAGCTTCATCTCTACTGTCACTGGGTGGAGCTTCATCTCTACTGTCACTGCGTGGAGCTTCATTTCTACTGTCAATGGGTGGAGCTTCATCTCTGGGTGGAGCTTCATCTCTACTGTCACTGGGTGGATCTTCATCTCTACTGTCTCTGGTTGGAGCTTCATCTCTACCATCACTGGGTGGAGCTTCATCTCTACTGTCACTGGGTGGAGTTTCATCTCTGGGGGGAGCTTCATCTCTACTGTCACTGGGGGGAGCTTCATCTCTGGGTGGAGCTTCATCTCTACTGTAACTGGGTGGAGCTTCATCTCTGGGTGGAGCTTCATCTCTACTGTCACTGGGTGGAGTTTCATCTCTGGGTGGAGCTTCATCTCTACTGTTTGGGTGTAGCTTCATCTCTGGGTGGATCTTCATCTCTACTGTCACTGGGTGGAGCTTCATCTCTGGGTGGAGCTTCATCTCTACCATCACTGGGTGGAGCTTCATCTCTACTGTCACTGGGTGGAGCTTCATCTCTACTGTCACTGGGTGGAGCTTCATCTCTACTGTCACTGAGGGGAGCTTCATCTCTACTGTCACTGGGTGGAGCTTCATCTCTGAGTGGAGCTTCATCTCTACTGTCACTGGGTGGAGCTTCATCTCTACTGTCACTGGGTGGAGCGTCATCTCTACTGTCACTGGGTGGAGCGTCATCTCTACTGTCACTGGGTGGAGCTTCATCTCTACTGTCACTGGGTGGAGCTTCATCTCTGGGTGGAGCTTCATCTCTACTGTCACTGGGTGGAGCTTCATCTCTGGGTGGAGCTTCATCTCTACCATCACTGGGTGGAGCTTCATCTCTACTGTCACTGGGTGGAGCTTAATCTTTGGGTGGAGCTTCATCACTACTGTCACTGGGTGGAGCTTCATCTCTACTGTCACTGGGTGGAGCTTCATCTCTACTTTCACTGGGTGGGGTGAGGTGGTCCACCTACTCCTCCCCTCTCCTCTCTACCACCACCCTCCTCCATCTTCTCCTTTCCTCTCCTCCAACTCCTCCTCTCTCCTCTCCTCCACCTACTCCTCCCCTCCCCTCTCCTCCACCTTCTCCTCCCCTCTCCTCTCCTCCACCTACTCCTCCCCTCTCCTCCACCTACTCCTCCCCTCTCCTCTCCTCCACCTACTCCTCCGCTCTCCTCCTCTTCTCTAACACATCTTAGTCTGTTATTATAAAGATAGCAGGACACGGATGCAGCCAAACAGCAACATGAGGTCAGGCTGGAACAACACTTGTCCAGTGACAACACACCTGTCTGGAAAGGATTACAAAAGATCACCAACTACAAACCAAAAGACCCCCCCCCCCCCCCACTGCCCAATCAACTAGACCAGTTCTACAGCAGATTTGACTCACAAAGGCCCCTCCACCATCAAAACTCTCCTCTGGCAGGGAGTTCAGGTCAATCACCACCAAAACCACCTGCCAGATGAACACTTTCATTTCCCCGTGCTGTGTCCCTCCCCAACCAGCCATCTGGGCCATAAAGACTAGAGGACTACACACTCTATGTGACACACTGCATCAAGCCATCTCTAAACTCTACACTAAATAACTCTACACTAAATAACAGCACTATACTGCATCAAGCCATCTCTAAACTCTACACTAAATAACTCTACACTAAATAACAGCACTATACTGCATCAAGCCATCTCTAAACTCTACACTAAATAACAGCACTATACTGCATCAAGCCATCTCTAAACTCTACACTAAATAACTCTACACTAAATAACAGCACTATACTGCATCAAGCCATCTCTAAACTCTACACTAAATAACTCTACACTAAATAACAGCACTATACTGCATCAAGCCATCTCTAAACTCTACACTAAATAACAGCACTACACTGCATCAAGCCATCTCTAAACTCTACACTAAATAACAGCACTACACTGCATCAAGCCATCTCTAAACTGTACAGAACTCATGTACAGAACTATCATTATCTCTATATCATTCTCTCTAATCATTCTATATCATTCTCTATCATTCTCTATGTCATTTTCTATATCATTCTCTCTAATCATTCTATATCATTCTCTATATCATTCTCTCTAATCATTCTATATCATTCTATATCATTCTCTATATCATTCTCTATATCATTTTATATCATTCTCTCTATCATTCTCTATCATTCTATATCATTCTCTCTATCATTCTATATCATTCTATATCATTCTCTATGTCATTCTCTTTATCATTCTATATCATTCTCTCTATCATTCTCAATATCATTCTATATCATTCTCTCTAATCATTCTATATCATTCTATATCATTCTCTATATCATTCTCTATATCATTCTATATCATTCTCTCTATCATTCTATATCATTCTCTCTATCATTCTATATCATTCTCTCTATCATTCTATATCATTCTCTCTATCATTCTCTTTATCATTCTATATAATTCTCTTTATCATTCTATATCATTCTCTATATCATTCTCTCTATCATTCTATATCATTATCTCTATCATTCTCTTTATCATTCTATATCATTCTCTTTATCATTCTATATCATTCTCTATATCATTCTATATCATTCTCTTTATCATTCTATATCATTCTCTCTATCATTCTCAATATCATTCTATATCATTCTCTTTATCATTCTATATCATTCTCTCTATCATTCTATATCATTCTCTCTATCATTCTATATCATTATCTCTATCATTCTCTCTATCATTCTATATCATTCTCTTTATCATTCTATATCATTCTCTCTATCATTCTCTATGTCATTCTCTATGTCATTCTCTCTATCATTCTATATCATTATCTCTATCATTCTCTATGTCATTCTCTCTATCATTCTATATCATTCTATATCATTATCTCTATCATTCTCTCTATCATTCTATATCATTCTCTCTATCATTCTCTCTATCATTCTATATCATTCTCTATAATTCTATATCATTCTCTATCATTCTCTATATCATTCTCTATCATTCTCTCTCTCTTCCTCTCTCCACCACATATAAATAAACAACAGAGGTTTCCCTGTGTGCCTAGCCTGTCAGTAGCAGCCATGTTCAGCTGGTGATGGGAAGAACACAGTCCTGCTCTCTGTCTCACAGGAACACACATTACCCATCTCACAACACACACACACACACCTGCCAGTTCCTTTACCCTAAATGCCACCCTGCTCTCACTCTTCTTCCACCTCTCTGCACCTTCCTCGCTCCCTCCCCCTGCCACTCTCTCTCTCCTATCACGCTCTCATCCATCTCTCTCTGTTTGTCCTCCATTTAAAAAACACATCCCTCTCTTTCTCAATGACTCCAGCAAACAGCTCGTCTTTCCCTGTCTACCCGTTGCCAAACAAACACACACACACACACACACACACACACACACACACACACACACACACACACACACACACACACACACACACACACACACACACACACACACACACACACACACACACACACACACACACCACACACACACTCACACAGGCGAACACTCACACAGGCGAACACTCACACACACAAGCCGATACATGCAGAGCCAGCCTACCACCTAACGTGAGGGACTGAGAAAATGAAACGCATCAAAAGAGCGAATGAAACAAAACGAGAGAAAACAAAGAGGGGAAAAGGAGGAGGGAGAGAAAAGCCTGGAGGAAGATTTATATCTACTGTGAGATCAGCTGATTCTCTCTCTCAGCTCAGACAGAAGCAACACACTCCAATGTTACTATTTTTGACAAGCTGCGCCTCACACACATTCACACACTCCTCCCACATGCACGACTGCACACAAATACACAAACCCTCTCTCTCTCTCTCTCACACACACACACATGCACAAAGACAGCCTCTGGATACTGGCGCACGCTGGAGCAGAGGAATCAGAAACATAGCGACACAGAAGGGCTAGCAGGCAGACAGGCAGGTGGAAACACTATCCCTTTGACTGGACTGGACTGGGAGAGACTATACTGGGGGAGGCTAACCTCGTCATGGCAACAAACCGACCTCTCTAAGGATTAAAATTCATCTTCCTTCATCCTCTCCTCATTCATTTTTCACCATCCTTTTTTCTACTATCGTTCCTTTTTAAATGTGATTGGTTGTTGCTGCCGGCAGGAGATCGATGTGAGGATTATACCAACAGTTCTCGCTCCGTTTCTTTATATTAGGACAGATTTGTTGGCCGTTTTGGTTTGGGCGTTGGGGTTGGTGGTGGGTGGCTGGTATTTTGGAAGGTGAGTGTTTTGGTTCTCTGTCTCCACCCTCTGTGTTCTTTCACAAATAAACACATTCACACACACTGCCTTGAAAAATCTAAACACATAGCTACACACTAAAACAACCACACACAAATAACACACAAATTGTCAAGATGATGAAATATAATTTTTGTTTTACCTTTATTTAACTAGGCAAGCCAGTTAAGAACAAATACTTGTACCTTATCAGCTCGGGGATTCGAACTTGCAACCTTTCGGTTACTTGCCCAACGCTCTAACCACTAGGCTACCTGCTGGTTACTAGTCCAACGCTCTAATCACTAGACTACCTGCTGGTTACTAGTCCAACGCTCTAACCACTAGGCTACCTGCTGGTTACTAGTCCAACGCTCTAACCACTAGGCTACCTGCTGGTTACTAGTCCAACGCTCTAACCACTAGGCTACCTGCTGGTTACTAGTCCAACGCTCTAACCACTAGGCTACCTGCTGGTTACTAGTCCAACGCTCTAACCACTAGGCTACCTGCTGGTTACTAGTCCAACGCTCTAACCACTAGGCTACCTGCTGGTTACTAGTCCAACACTCTAACCACTAGGCTACCTGCTGGTTACTAGTCCAATGCTCTAACCACTAGGCTACCTGCTGGTTACTAGTCCAATGCTCTAACCACTAGGCTACCTGCTGGTTACTAGTCCAACGCTCTAACCACTAGGCTACCTGCTGGTTACTAGTCCAACGCTCTAACCACTAGGCTACCTGCTGGTTACTAGTCCAACACTCTAACCACTAGGCTACCTGCTGGTTACTAGTCCAACGCTCTAACCACTAGGCTACCTGCTGGTTACTAGTCCAACGCTCTAACCACTAGGCTACCTGCTGGTTACTAGTCCAACGCTCTAACCACTAGGCTACCTGCTGGTTACTAGTCCAACGCTCTAACCACTAGGCTACCTGCTGGTTACTAGTCCAACACTCTAACCACTAGGCTACCTGCTGGTTACTAGTCCAACGCTCTAACCACTAGGCTACCTGCTGGTTACTAGTCCAATGCTCTAACCACTAGGCTACCTGCTGGTTACTAGTCCAACGCTCTAACCACTAGGCTACCTGCTGGTTACTAGTCCAACGCTCTAACCACTAGGCTAGAGTGATTGAATGATTTGGCTTATAGACAATAAGTGTCTTATTATCACTTGTGAATGACAGTTGTTGATTCATTCCAGATGTATATTAAAGACAATGTTACATGTATTCCCTTGGACTGTGTGGTGGGTTACATTGTTTCCTCCAACTCAATACTCCACAGGTCTTAATGATCGATGTGTGTGTGTGTGTGTGTGTGTGTGTGTGTGTGTGTGTGTGTGTGTGTGTGTGTGTGTGTGTGTGTGTGTGTGTGTGTGTGTGTGTGTGTGTGTGTGTGTGTGTAATGATGCTGTATATATGGGATGTCTGACAACATTGGCACCAGTAGAAACACACACACACACACAGAGCGAGATGTAGATGCAGGTGTGTGTGTGTGTGTGTGTGTGTGTGTGTGTGTGTGTGTGTGTGTGTGTGTGTGTGTGTGTGTGTGTGTGTGTGTGTGTGTGTGTGTGTGTGTGTGTGTGTGTGTGTGTGTGTGTGTGTGTGTGTGTGTGATAATCTAAAGCATGTACTGTATGTTCAGGTAACTGCCAAAATAAAGGAAACATAAAGTGTCTTACTAGGGCGTTGGGTCACCACCAGCCAGAACAGCTTCAATTCACCTTGGCATAGATTCTACAAGTGTCTGGAACTCTACTGGAGGGATGTGACACCGTTCTGCCACGAGACATTTCATCATTTGGTGTTTTGTTGACGGTGGTTTCAGGCGCTGCTTCAGAATCTACCATAAATGTTCAATTGGGTTGAGATCTGGTGACTAAAACACACACACGCACACGTACACACACACACACACACACACACACACACACACACACACACACACACACACACACACACACACACACACACACACACACACACACACACACACACACACACACACACACACACACACACACACACACACACACACACACACACACACACACACACACCATTTAAACCCCTTATGGTCCTTTGAGACTCCTCTTCAAAGTCCCTGACATCTCTTCTTCTATCCATGGTAGACAAAACAATGGGCACCTGGGCATTTTTATACATGACCCTAAGCATGATGGGATATGAATTGCTTAATTAACTCAGGAACCACACCTGTGTGGAAGCACCTGCTTTCAATATACCCTACCGTTCACAAGTTTGGGGTCACTTAGAAATGTCCTTGTTTTTGAATGAAAAGCACATTTTTTTGTCCATTAAAATAACATCAAATTGATCAGAAATACAGTGTAGACATTGTTCATGTTGTAAATGACTATTGTAGATGGAAACGGCTGATTTTTACTGGAATATCTACATAGGCGTACAGAGGCAAATTATCAGCAACCATCACTCCTGTGTTTCAATGGCACGTTGTGTTAGCTAATCCAAGTTTATCATTTTAAAAGGCTAATTGATCATTAGAAAACCATTTTGCAATTATGTTAGCACAGCTGAAAACTGTTGTTCTGATTAAAGAAGCAATAAAACTTGACTTCTTTAGACTAGTTGAGTATCTGGAGCATCAGCATTTGTGGGTTCGATTACAAGCTCAAAATGGCCAGAAATAAAGTTCTTTCTTCTGAAACTTGTCAGTCTATTCTTGTTCTAAGAAATGAAGGCTATTCCATGAGAGAAATTGACAAGAAACTGAAGATCTTGTACAACACCGTGTACTACTCCCTTCACAGAACAGCGCAAACTGGCTCTAACCAGAATAGAAAGAGGAGTGGGAGGCCCCGGTGCACAACTGAGCAAGAGGACAATTACATTAGAGTGTCTAGTTTGAGAAACAGACGCCTCACAAGTCCTCAACTGACAGCTTCATTAAATAGTACCCGCAAAACACCAGTCTCAACGTCAACAGTGAAGAGGCGACTCCGGGATGCTGGGCTTCTAGGCAGAGTTCCTCTGTTCAGTGTCTGTGTTCTTTTGCCCATTTTAATCTTTTCTTTTCATTGGCCAGTCTGAGATATGGCTTTTTCTTTGCAACTCCAGCATCCTGGAGTCGCCTAGTAACTGTTGATGTTGACACTGGTGTTTTGCGGGTGCTATTTAATGAAGCTGCACTGTATTTCTGATCAATTTGAAGTTATATTAATATACAAAAAAAATTGCTTTTCTTTAAAAAACAAGGATATTTCTAAGTTACCATAAACTTTTCAACAGTAGTGTACATTGTATCTGTCATTTACCCAAGAGTTTCCTTTATTTTGGCAGTTACCAGTATGTGAGTTTCTGTTTTGTTTACTGAGTGTATTGACAGCTAGCTAGCTAGTCTCCACACACAGCACTTACTCATACTATAGCTCCTAGTTCCTACTATAGCTCCTAGTTCCTACTATAGCTTCTAGATCCTACTATAACTCCTAGATCCTACTATAGCTCCTAGTTCCTACTATAGCTTCTAGATCCTACTATAACTCCTAGTTCCTACTATAGCTCCTAGATCCTACTATAACTCCTAGTTCCTACTATAGCTCCTAGTTCCTAACACAGCTCCTAGTTCCTACTATTGCTCCTAATTTTACTCCTATCTCTCTGGTCCTGTCTCTCTGGTCCTATCTCTCTAGTCCTATATCTCTACTCCTATCTCTCTACTCCTGTCTCTTTAGTCCGATCTCTCTGGTCCTATCTCTCTACTCCTGTCTCTCTAGTCCTATCTCTCTAGTCCTATCTCTCTGGTCCTATCTCTCTACTCCTGTCTCTCTAGTCCTATCTCTCTACTCCTGTCTCTCTAGTCCTATCTCTCTAGTCCTGTCTCTCTAGTCCTATATCTCTACTCCTATCTCTCTAGTCCTATCTCTCTAGTCCTATCTCTCTGGTCCTATCTCTCTGGTCCTATCTCTCTACTCCTGTCTCTCTAGTTCCAGTTTCTCTCCTCTCCTTTGTGTGGATGCCCTCAATAATTGATACTTGGAGCATGCAGGCTGCCTTCCCTTTGTTAGCATGGCTGCTTTGTTCCAAGCAGCAACACACTGTACAGACGTTATTGACTCAGGAGGCGAGGCCAGGGTTTCATCTCATTACATCTGTATGGCCATGTGTGTGTGTGTGGGGGTGTGTGTATGTATGTGTGTGTGTGTGTGTGTGTGTGTGTGTGTGTGTGTGTGTATGTATGTATGTATGTGTGTGTGTGTGTGTGTGT
This sequence comes from Salmo trutta, assembly GCF_901001165.1. Classification (NCBI taxonomy): domain Eukaryota; kingdom Metazoa; phylum Chordata; class Actinopteri; order Salmoniformes; family Salmonidae; genus Salmo; species Salmo trutta. The sequence goes on from NW_021823258.1 coordinate 776,155, forward strand.
GTGTGTATGTGTGTGTGTGTGTGTGTGTGTGTGTGTGTGTGTGTGTGTGTGTGTGTGTGTGTGTGTGTGTGTGTGTGTGTGTGTGTGTGTGTGTATAATACTATCTACAGACTGTAATGAAGAGGGGGAGAGGACAGCTGGGGTGATTGACTGGAGGGGGTGTTTGTTTACTGCTGTGATATTAGTGAGAAAGGCATCACACACAGTATCACTGTACGCGTTAGTACAAGGTATGAGCAGACAGCAATCTTGTGGTTGGAGGAATGAGGGGAATGACGGAGGAGTGGGGAGGAGGATGAGCAGGAGAAGAGGTGTGACTGTCCCTCCACTCAGCAGCACGCAGGCCACACTGACACCGAGTATTTATGTCTTGGAAGGGCCGGGGGGGGGGGGGGAGTGACTGACTGCAGTATAAAAAGCCTTCTGAGAATATAGACAGCTTTAGCACTGTAGAGCCTGACCTCCAAACCTGTCAACCAACCAAACAACTTCTGAGCTGGAAAATAAAACCGTGTTCAAAAGTGCATCTAGGGTCACGTGACTGTTTCCAAATCCTGTCCTTAACATGGGTAAAACAGAGCCTACAAGTTGGTTTGCACTTCTTCAGTCATTTTGTAGCTCCCTGGTTAAAGGGTTCAAATCAGAGATCTACGTCAAGGCCTGTTTAAAATGGAAGGGGAAGAGAAGCAGAGGGAAGAGGAGAGCGTTCACTGAGTACTGGAAGACTCTCTGAGGAGGTTGAGGTCAGTACAGAAAACAATGAAACGGAGAGGCAGTTACACTTCCTTGTGGACCCCAGGAAGAGCTGCTTCTGCTAATGGGGATCCTAATGAATAAATAAATAAACAAAAAACAGACAAACAGGCAGTCAGACAAACAGGCAGTCAGACAAACAGGCAGTCAGACAAACAGGCTGGTAGACAAACAGGCAGTCAGACAAACAGGCAGTCAGACAAACAGGCTGGTAGACAAACAGGCAGTCAGACAAACAGGCAGTCAGACAAACAGGCTGGTAGACAAACAGACTGGTAGACAAACAGGCAGTCAGAAAACAGGCTGGTAGACAAACAGGCTGGTAGACAAACAAGAAGTCAGACAAACAGGCAGTCAGACAAACAGGCAGTCAGACAAACAGGCTGATAGACAGGCAAAAAGAAAGGAATGTATAACACACAGACCTGTCTAGAATAACAGACAGTCTGGACCTTATCATCACAGACCTGTCTAGAATAACAGACAGTCTGGACCTTATCATCACAGACCTGTCTAGAACAACAGACAGTCTGGACCTTATCATCACAGACCTGTCTAGAATAACAGACAGTCTGGACCTTATCATCACAGACCTGTCTAGAATAACAGACAGTCTGGACCTTATCATCACAGACCTGTCTAGAATAACAGACAGTCTGGACCTTATCATCACAGACCTGTCTAGAACAACAGACAGTCTGGACCTTATCATCACAGACCTGTCTAGAACAACAGACAGTCTGGACCTTATCATCACAGACCTGTCTAGAACAACAGACAGTCTGGACCTTATCATCACAGACCTGTCTAGAACAACAGACAGTCTGGACCTTATCATCACAGACCTGTCTAGAATAACAGACAGTCTGGACCTTATCATCAAATACTTTTTTTTTAGGATGGGGGCTTTCAGTCATGTTGAGACTGGCCTACTACTATGGCTTTAATTAATGATCATTCTCATTAATATTGTTGCTGTAGTTGCTGTTAATGGTAATCCCACTTCCACTACTACTACTGTTATTGACGTTGGTCCCAGCATTGTTGTCATATGTAGACTAATGACAATGGAAGTCATTTTACTGTCCGTGTCAATAAAGTCTACTGAATTAAGAGAAGAGAAGGTGGAGGTAGAACTAGAGAGAGGAGAGATGTGTTGGATAATGTAGTAACATCTCTGCTTGTGGCCTGGTGTTCAGGGTGACAGGTAGTAACATCTCTGCTTGTGGCCTGGTGTTCAGGGTGACAGGTAGTAACATCTCTGCTTGTGGCCTGGTGTTCAGGGTGACAGGTAGTAACATCTCTGCTTGTGGTCTGGTGTTCAGGGTGGACAGGTAGTAACATCTCTGCTTGTGGCCTGGTGTTCAGGATGACAGGTAGTAACATCTCTGCTTGTGGTCTGGTGTTCAGGGTGACAGGTAGTAACATCTCTGCTTGTGGCCTGGTGTTCAGGGTGGACAGGTAGTAACATCTCTGCTTGTGGCCTGGTGTTCAGGGTGACAGGTAGTAACATCTCTGCTTGTGGCCTGGTGTTCAGGGTGGACAGGTAGTAACATCTCTGCTTGTGGCCTGGTGTTCAGGGTGGACAGGTAGTAACATCTCTGCTTGTGGCCTGGTGTTCAGGGTGACAGGTAGTAACATCTCTGCTTGTGGCCTGGTGTTCAGGGTGACAGGTAGTAACATCTCTGCTTGTGGCCTGGTGTTCAGGGTGACAGGTAGTAACATCTCTGCTTGTGGTCTGGTGTTCAGGGTGACAGGTAGTAACATCTCTGCTTGTGGTCTGGTGTTCAGGGTGACAGGTAGTAACATCTCTGCTTGTGGCCTGGTGTTCAGGGTGACAGGTAGTAACATCTCTGCTTGTGGCCTGGTGTTCAGGGTGACAGGTAGTAACATCTCTGCTTGTGGCCTGGTGTTCAGGGTGACAGGTAGTAACATCTCTGCTTGTGGCCTGGTGTTCAGGGTGACAGGTAGTAACATCTCTGCTTGTGGCCTGGTGTTCAGGGTGACAGGTAGTAACATATCTGCTTGTGGCCTGGTGTTCAGGGTAGACAGGTAGTAATGATGGCACTAACCCCTCCAGAGGGACACAGCAGGTTAAGGAGCCAATCTGAATGTTTTCTCCAACCCTCCCAAGAGACCTATCAGCACTAAGTGTCTCACTCTCTCCAGAGGAGTGATATACAGTCACCTAACCATGGTTGTGCTAAATGACTTTAAGACAGTAAGGATCGTCCACAAGAGTTACAATCCGTCACTTCAAACATTTCAGCATTTTCAGTCCGTCTGTAAATCTAGAGAGGAATATTCCACCTAGCCCTCTGGCCTACCCTCTCTCATCTCCCTCTCCTCTTTCACAGTCAAGGAGTAATCTATCTGTTACGTTTCTCCCTGCTACTGTCACTCATCCTCCTCTCCTTAGAATCTGTCACTGGGGTCAGGGGTCAGGGGGATTTGTATTTGGAGGTTTCAAGTAGCTTCAGAGAAATGGGTAGTGTAGGTGAACTCTTCGACTGTGTTGACACTGTCCTCGGAAGGCAGTTGTCAAGGTTCAGGGGTCAACAGGAAGGAGTATTTACAGACTGAATTTGAAGGAAAGGTACCAGTCCTATAATGGTGGAAGGTGAGGTTTCCTCTTTCTGCTGTTGACTTATGTGCTCTCCGTCTCCTGTCACCTGACTGTAGGGTCAGGGGTCAATAGGAGTATTTATAGTTGAAGGTAAAGGTCAACAGGTCGTACCACTGTGTCTGTCCTAAAATGGCTTCTCTTCGTCGGTTTGGAGAAATGCTCTCTGGATGCTCTCCCTAACTAGTGTTATCAAATCAAACTTTATTAGTCTCGTACTCCGAATACAACAGGTGTAGACCTTACAGTGAAATGCTGACTACAACAGGTGTAGACCTTACAGTGAAATGCTTACTTACAAGCCCTAACCAATAGTGCAATTTTAAGGTAAAAATAGGTATTAGGTTAAACGATAGATAAAAAAGAAATAAAATAAAAAAAACAGTAAAATTATAGTGAAAATAACAGTAGCGACACTCTATACAGGGGGGTACCGGTACAGAGTCAATATGGAGGCTATATACAGGGTGTACCGGTACAGAGTCAATGTGGAGGCTATATACAGGGGGTACCGGTACAGAGTCAATGTGGAGGCTATATACAGGGGGTACCGGTACAGAGTCAATGTGGAGGCTATATACAGGGGGGTACCGGTACAGAGTCAATGTGGAGGCTATATACAGGGGGTACCGGTACAGAGTCAATATGGAGGCTATATACAGGGGGTACCAGTACAGAGTCAATGTGGAGGCTATATACAGGGGGTACTGGTACAGAGTCAATGTGGAGGCTATATACAGGGGGTACCGGTACAGAGTCAATATGGAGGCTATATACAGGGGGTACCAGTACAGAGTCAATGTGGAGGCTATATACAGGGGGTACTGGTACAGAGTCAATGTGGAGGCTATATACAGGGGGTACCGGTACAGAGTCAATGTGGAGGCTATATACAGGGGGTACCGGTACAGAGTCAATGTGGAGGCTATATACAGGGGGTACCGGTACAGAGTCAATGTGGAGGCTATATACAGGGGGTACCAGTACAGAGTCAGTGTGGAGGTTATATACAGGGGGTACCGGTACAGAGTCAATGTGGAGGCTATATACAGGTGGTACCAGTACAGAGTCAATGTGGAGGCTATATACAGGTGGTACCAGTACAGAGTCAATGTGGAGGCTATACACAGGGGGTACCGGTACAGAGTCAATGTGGAGGCTATATACAGGGGGTATCGGTACAGAGTCAATGTGGAGGCTATATACAGGGGGTACCGGTACAGAGTCAATGTGGAGGCTATATACAGGGGGTACCAGTACAGAGTCAATGTGGAGGCTACATACAGGGGGGTACCGGTACAGAGTCAATGTGGAGGCTATATACAGGGGGGTACCGGTACAGAGTCAATGTGGAGGCTATATACAGGGGGTACCGGAACAGAGTCAATGTGGAGGCTATATACAGGGGGTATCGGTACAGAGTCAATGTGGAGGCTATATACAGGGGGGTACCGGTACAGAGTCAATGTGGAGGCTATATACAGGGGGGTACCGGTACAGAGTCAATGTGGAGGCTATATACAGGGGGTACCGGTACAGAGTCAATGTGGAGGCTATATACAGGGGGTATCGGTACAGAGTCAATGTGGAGGCTATATACAGGGGGTACCGGTACAGAGTCAATGTGGAGGCTATATACAGGGGGTACCGGTACAGAGTCAATGTGGAGGCTATACACAGGGGGTACCGGTACAGAGTCAATGTGGAGGCTATATACAGGGGGTACCGGTACAGAGTCAATGTGGAGGCTATATACAGGGGGTACCGGTACAGAGTCAATGTGGAGGCTATATACAGGGGGTACCGGTACAGAGTCAGTGTGGAGGCTATATACAGGGGGTATCGGTACAGAGTCAATGTGGAGGCTATATACAGGGGGGTACCGGTACAGAGTCAATGTGGAGGCTATATACAGGGGGTACCGGTACAGAGTCAGTGTGGAGGCTATATACAGGGGGTACCGGTACAGAGTCAGTGTGGAGGCTATATACAGGGGGTATCGGTACAGAGTCAGTGTGGAGGCTATATACAGGGGGTACCGGTACAGAGTCAATGTGGAGGCTATATACAGGGGGTACCGGTACAGAGTCAGTGTGGAGGCTATATACAGGGGGTATCGGTACAGAGTCAGTGTGGAGGCTATATACAGGGGGTACCGGTACAGAGTCAATGTGGAGGCTATATACAGGGGGTACCGGTACAGAGTCAGTGTGGAGGCTATATACAGGGGGTACCGGTACAGAGTCAATGTGGAGGCTATATACAGGGGGTACCGGTACAGAGTCAATGTGGAGGCTATATACAGGGGGTACCGGTACAGAGTCAATGTGGAGGCTATATACAGGGGGTACCGGTACAGAGTCAGTGTGGAGGCTATATACAGGGGGTACCGGTACAGAGTCAATGTGGAGGCTATATACAGGGGGTACCGGTACAGAGTCAATGTGGAGGCTATATACAGGGGGTACCAGTACAGAGTCAGTGTGGAGGCTATATACAGGGGGTACCGGTACAGAGTCAATGTGGAGGCTATATACAGGGGGGTACAGTACAGAGTCAATGTGGAGGCTATATACAGGGGGTACCGGTACAGAGTCAATGTGGAGGCTATATACAGGGGGTACCGGTACAGAGTCAATGTGGAGGCTATATACAGGGGGTACCGGTACAGAGTCAGTGTGGAGGTATATACAGGGGGTACCGGTACAGAGTCAATGTGGAGGCTATATACAGGGGGTACCGGTACAGAGTCAATGTGGAGGCTATATACAGGGGGTACCGGTACAGAGTCAATGTGGAGGCTATATACAGGGGGGGGTACCGGTACAGAGTCAATGTGGAGGCTATATACAGGGGGGGTACCGGTACAGAGTCAGTGTGGAGGCTATATACAGGGGGTACCGGTACAGAGTCAATGTGGAGGCTATATACAGGGGTACCGGTACAGAGTCAATGTGGAGGCTATATACAGGGGGTATCGGTACAGAGTCAATGTGGAGGCTATATACAGGGGGTACCGGTACAGAGTCAATGTGGAGGCTATATACAGGGGGTATCGGTACAGAGTCAATGTGGAGGTTATATACAGGGGGTACCGGTACAGAGTCAATGTGGAGGTTATATACAGGGGGTACCGGTACAGAGTCAATGTGGAAGCTATATACAGGGGGTACCGGTACAGAGTCAATGTGGAGGTTATATACAGGGGGTACCGGTACAGAGTCAATGTGGAGGCTATATACAGGGGGTACCGGTACAGAGTCAATGTGGAAGCTATATACAGGGGGTACCGGTACAGAGTCAATGTGGAGGCTATATACAGGGGGTACCGGTACAGAGTCAATGTGGAGGCTATATACAGGGGGTACCGGTACAGAGTCAATATGGAGGCTATATACAGGGGGTACCGGTACAGAGTCAATGTGGAGGCTATATACAGGGGGTATCGGTACAGAGTCAATGTGGAGGCTATACACAGGGGGTACCGGTACAGAGTCAATGTGGAGGCTATATACAGGGGGTACCGGTACAGAGTCAATGTGGAGGCTATATACAGGGGGGTACCGGTACAGAGTCAATGTGGAGGCTATATACAGGGGGTACCGGTACAGAGTCAATGTGGAGGCTATATACAGGGGGTACCGGTACAGAGTCAATGTGGAGGCTATATACAGGGGGTACCGGTACAGAGTCAGTGTGGAGGTTATATACAGGGGGTACCGGTACAGAGTCAATGTGGAGGCTATATACAGGGGGTACCGGTACAGAGTCAATGTGGAGGCTATATACAGGGGGTATCGGTACAGAGTCAATGTGGAGGCTATATACAGGGGGTACCGGTACAGAGTCAATGTGGAGGCTATATACAGGGGGTATCGGTACAGAGTCAATGTGGAGGTTATATACAGGGGGTACCGGTACAGAGTCAATGTGGAGGTTATATACAGGGGGTACCGGTACAGAGTCAATGTGGAAGCTATATACAGGGGGTACCGGTACAGAGTCAATGTGGAGGTTATATACAGGGGGTACCGGTACAGAGTCAATGTGGAGGCTATATACAGGGGGTACCGGTACAGAGTCAATGTGGAAGCTATATACAGGGGGGTACCGGTACAGAGTCAATGTGGAGGCTATATACAGGGGGTACCGGTACAGAGTCAATGTGGAGGCTATATACAGGGGGTACCGGTACAGAGTCAATATGGAGGCTATATACAGGGGGGTACCAGTACAGAGTCAATGTGGAGGCTATATACAGGGGGTACCGGTACAGAGTCAATGTGGAGGCTATATACAGGGGGTACCGGTACAGAGTCAATGTGGAGGCTATATACAGGGGGTACCGGTACAGAGTCAATGTGGAGGCTATATACAGGGGGGTACCGGTACAGAGTCAATATGGAGGCTATATACAGGGGGTACCGGTACAGAGTCAATATGGAGGCTATATACAGGGGGGTACCGGTACAGAGTCAATGTGGAGGCTATATACAGGGGGTACCGGTACAGAGTCAATGTGGAGGCTATATACAGGGGGTACCGGTACAGAGTCAATGTGGAGGCTATATACAGGGGGTACCGGTACAGAGTCAATATGGAGGCTATATACAGGGGGTACCGGTACAGAGTCAATATGGAGGCTATATACAGGGGGGTACCGGTACAGAGTCAATGTGGAGGCTATATACAGGGGGTACCGGTACAGAGTCAATGTGGAGGCTATATACAGGGGGTACCGGTACAGAGTCAATGTGGAGGCTATATACAGGGGGTACCGGTACAGAGTCAATGTGGAGGCTATATACAGGGGGGTACCGGTACAGAGTCAATGTGGAGGCTATATACAGGGGGTTACCGGTACAGAGTCAATGTGGAGGCTATATACAGGGGGTACCGGTACAGAGTCAATATGGAGGCTATATACAGGGGGTACCGGTACAGAGTCAATATGGAGGCTATATACAAGGGGTACCGGTACAGAGTCAATGTGGAGGCTATATACAGGGGGGTACCGGTACAGAGTCAATGTGGAGGCTATATACAGGGGGGTACCGGTACAGAGTCAATGTGGAGGCTATATACAGGGGGTACCGGTACAGAGTCAATGTGGAGGCTATATACAGGGGTACCGGTACAGAGTCAATGTGGAGGCTATATACAGGGGGTACCGGTACAGAGTCAATGTGGAGGCTATATACAGGGGGTACCGATACAGAGTCAATGTGGAGACTATATACAGGGGGTACCGGTACAGAGTCAATGTGGAGGCTATATACAGGGGGTACCGGTACAGAGTCAATGTGGAGGCTATATACAGGGGGTACCGGTACAGAGTCAATGTGGAGGCTATATACAGGGGGTAACCGGTACAGAGTCAATGTGGAGGCTATATACAGGGGGTACCGATACAGAGTCAATGTGGAGACTATATACAGGGGGTACCGGTACAGAGTCAATGTGGAGACTATATACAGGGGGTACCGGTACAGAGTCAATGTGGAGGCTATATACAGGGGGTACCAGTACAGAGTCAATGTGGAGGCTATATACAGGGGGTACCGGTACAGAGTCAATGTGGAGGCTATATACAGGGGGGGTACCGGTACAGAGTCAATGTGGAGGCTATATACAGGGGGACCGTACAGAGTCAATGTGGAGGCTATATACATGGGGGTACCGGTACCAGAGTCAATGTGGAGGCTATATACAGGGGGGACCGGGTACAGAGTCAATGTGGAGGCCTATATACAGGGGTACCGGTACAGAGTCAATGTGGAGGCTATATACAGGGGGTACCGGTACAGAGTCAATGTGGAGGCTATATACAGGGGGTACCGGTACAGAGTCAATGTTGGAGGCTATATACAGGGGTACCGTACAGAGTCAATGGTGGAGGTATATACAGGGGTGCCGGTACAGAGTCAAATGGGAGGCTATATACAGGGGTACCGGTACAGAGTCAATATGGAGGCTATATACAGGGGGTACCGGTACAGAGTCAATGTGAGGCTATATACAGGGGGTACCGGTACAGAGTCAATGTGAGGCTATATACAGGGGGTACCGGTACAGAGTCAATGTGGAGGCTATATACAGGGGGGTACCGGTACAGAGTCAATGTGGAGGCTATATACAGGGGGTACCGGTACAGAGTCAATGTGGAGGCTATATACAGGGGGTACCGGTACAGAGTCAATGTGGAGGCTATATACAGGGGGTACCGGTACAGAGTCAATGTGGAGTCTATATACAGGGGGTTACCGGTACAGAGTCAATGTGGAGGCTATATACAGGGGGTACCGGTACAGAGTCAATGTGGAGGCTATATACAGGGGGTACCAGTACAGAGTCAATGTGGAGGCTATATACAGGGGGTACCGGTACAGAGTCAATGTGGAGGCTATATACAGGGGGGTTACCGGTACAGAGTCAATGTGGAGGCTATATACAGGGGGTACCGGTACAGAGTCAATGTGGAGGCTATATACAGGGGGTACCGGTACAGAGTCAATGTGGAGGCTATATACAGGGGGTACCGGTACAGAGTCAATGTGGAGGCTATATACAGGGGGTACCGGTACAGAGTCAATGTGGAGGGCTATATACAGGGGGTACCGGTACAGAGTCAATGTGGAGGCTATATACAGGGGGGTACCGGTACAGAGTCAATGTGGAGGCTATATACAGGGGGTACCGGTACAGAGTCAGTGTGGAGGTTATATACAGGGGGTACGGTACAGAGTCAATGTGGAGGCTATATACAGGGGGTACCGGTACAGAGTCAATGTGGAGGCTATATACAGGGGGTACCGGTACAGAGTCAATGTGGAGGCTATATACAGGGGGTACCGGTACAGAGTCAATGTGGAGGCTATATACAGGGGGGTACCGGTACAGAGTCAATGTGGAGGCTATATACAGGGGGGTACCGGTACAGAGTCAATGTGGAGGCTATATACAGGGGGTACCGGTACAGAGTCAATGTGGAGGCTATATACAGGGGGTACCGGTACAGAGTCAATGTGGAGGCTATATACAGGGAGTACCGGTACAGAGTCAATGTGAGGCTATATACAGGGGGTACCGGTACAGAGTCAATGTGGAGGCTATATACAGGGGGTACCGGTACAGGAGTCAATGTGGAAGGCTATATACAGGGGGTACAGGTACAGAGTCAATGTGGAGGCTATATACAGGGGGTACCGGTACAGAGTCAATGTGGAGGCTATATACAGGGGGTACCGATACAGAGTCAATGTGGAGGCTATATACAGGGGGTACCGGTACAGAGTCAATGTGGAGGCTATATACAGGGGGTACCGGTACAGAGTCAATGTGGAGGCTATATACAGGGGGTACCCGGTACAGAGTCAATGTGGAGGCTATATACAGGGGGGTACTGGTACAGAGTCAATGTGGAAGCTATATACAGGGGGTACCGGTACAGAGTCAATGTGGAGGCAATATACAGGGGGTACCGGTACAGAGTCAATATGGAGGCTATATACCGGGGGGTACCGGTACAGAGTCAATGTGGAGGCTATATACAGGGGGTACCGGTACAGAGTCAGTGTGGAGGCTATATACAGGGGGGTACCGGTACCGAGTCAATGTGGAGGCTATATACAGGGGGTACCGGTACAGAGTCAATGTGGAGGCTATATACAGGGGGTACCGGTACAGAGTCAATGTGGAGGCTATATACAGGGGTACCGGTACAGAGTCAATGTGGAGGCTATATAGAGGGGGTACCGGTACAGAGTCAATGTGGAGGCTATATACAGGGGGTACCGGTACAGAGTCAATGTGGAGACTATATACAGGGGGTACCAGTACAGAGTCAATGTGGAGGTTATATACAGGGGGTACCGGTACAGAGTCAATGTGGAGGCTATATACAGGTGGTACCAGTACAGAGTCAATGTGGAGGCTATATACAGGGGGTATCGGTACAGAGTCAATGTGGAGGCTATATACAGGGGGTACCGGTACAGAGTCAATGTGGAGGCTATATACAGGGGGGGTACCGGTACAGAGTCAGTGTGGAGGCTATATACAGGGGGGGTACCGGTACAGAGTCAATGTGGAGGCTATATACAGGGGGTACCGGTACAGAGTCAGTGTGCGGGGCACCGGTTGTTCGGGCTAATTTTCCTCTGTTAAAGTACTAAGAGAGTGGAGGGGGGTTCAGCTGTGTGTTCATCAGACCGCTCACATCAGCACAGCTTCCATCCAGACCTCCTGTGTTCTCCAACACACACTGTCAGCCTATCAGCATCGATGAAGGGGAGGAGCCTGTGTGGTCATTCAGAGGGTTGATGGGTAAGACTGAAGATTGAAGGGCCTTTGAACGGGGAACGTTATTAGGTGCCAGGCGCACCGGTTTGAGTGTGTCAAGAAAACTAACGCTGCTGGATTTCCTGTGTGTATCAAGAACGGTCCACCACCCAAAGGACATCCAGCCAACTTCACACAGCTGTAGGAAACACTGGAGTCAACATGGGCCAGCATCCCTGTGGAACGCTTTAGACACCTTGTAGAGTCCATGACCCAACGAGCTGAAGCTGTTCTGAGGGGAAAAGGGGGGTTGGTGGGGGGGAGGTGTTCTTAATGTTTTGTACACCATATGCTCAGCAGAATAACACAGTAGGATCATTGTTCTTCAGACAGTCTTCTTTAAGACTGCAGTAGGATGGAAAAGCAGTGATATTTAATGTTTATTAAGACTGCAGTAGGATGGAAAAGCAGTGATATTTAATATGGTTTATAAAGACTGCAGTAGGATAGAAAAGCAGTGATATTTAATATGGTTTCTTAAGACTGCAGTAGGATGGAAACGCAGTGATATTTAATACGGTTTCTTAAGACTGCAGTAGGATGGAAAAGCTGTGATATTTAATGTTTATTAAGACTGCAGTAAGATGGAAAAGCAGTGATATTTAATACGGTTTCTTAAGACTGCAGTAGGATGGAAACGCAGTGATATTTAATATGGTTTCTTAAGACTGCAGTAGGATAGAAAAGCAGTGATATTTAATATGGTTTATAAAGACTGCAGTAGGATGGAAACGCAGTGATATTTAATATGGTTTATAAAGACTGCAGTAGGATAGAAAAGCAGTGATATTTAATATGGTTTCTTAAGACTGCAGTAGGATGGAAAAGCAGTGATATTTAATACGGTTTCTTAAGACTGCAGTAGGATGGAAAAGCAGTGATATTTAACAAGGTTTCAAGTTGACATAATCAGACAGTCAGAAAGTCAGTGGGGTGTGTGTTGGGACTCAGTGTGTCAGAGAGCTACCACTCTCTTCCCAGACACACAGACCTGTTTTCCTCCTCTCTCCTATCCTGCCAAGGTAGGTGCCCCACAGTGCTTACCTCTCTGTCTGTCTGAACCACAGGGTAGCCTGTCTAGCCAGACCCCCCTCCTCTCTCCTATCCTGCCAAGGTAGGTGCCCCACAGTGCTTACCTCTCTGTCTGTCTGAACCACAGGGTAGCCTGACTAGCCAGACCCCCCTCCTCTCTCCTATCCTGCCAAGGTAGGTGCCCCACAGTGCTTACCTCTCTGTCTGTCTGAACCACAGGGTAGCCTGTCTAGCCAGACCTCTCTCCATCTCTCCGTTTCTTATCTATCTCTCTCCTTCCCTCTCTCAGTACTCTGATATCTCTCCTTCCCTCCCTCAGTACTCTGATATCTCTCCTTCCCTCTCTCAGTACTCTGATCTCTCTCCTTCCCTCCCTCAGTACTCTGATATCTCTCTCTCCTTCCCTCCCTCAGTACTCTAACATCTCTCTCTCCTTCCCTCTCTCAGTACTCTGATATCTCTCTCCTTCCCTCCCTCAGTACTCTGATATCTCTCCTTCCCTCTCTCAGTACTCTGATATCTCTCTCTCCTTCCCTCCCTCAGTACTCTGATATCTCTCTCCTTCCCTCTCTCAGTACTCTGATATCTCTCTCTCCTTCCCTCTCCCAGGACTCTGATATCAATTCAATTCAAAGGGCTTCATTGGCATGGGAAACATGTGAAATAGATAATAAACAAAAGTGAATTAATCAATCAAAAATGAACAGTAAAAATGACACTCAGAAGTTTCAAAGGAATAGACAAATGTCATATTATGTCTATATACAGTGTCGTAACGATGTGCAAATAGTTAAAGTGGAAAATAAATAAACAAATATATGTTGTATTTACAATGGTGTTTGTTCTTCACTGGTTGACCTTTACTTGTGACAACAGGTCACAAATTCACTAACTATAAGCATCAGCTGTCAGAGCAGCTTACCGATCACTGTACCTGTACACAGCCCATCTGTAAATAGCCCACCCAACTACCTCATCCCCATATTGTTATTTTTTTTGCTGTTTTGCACCCCAGTATCTCTACTTGCACATCATCATCTGCACATCTATCACTCCAGTGTTAATGCTAAATTGTAACTATTTCTCCACTATGGCCTATTTATTGCCTTACCTCCCTAATCTTACTACATTTGCACACAATGCATATAGAGTTTTATATTGTGTTATTGACTGTACGTTTGTTTATCCCATGTGTAACTCTGTGTTGTTGTTTGTGTCGCACTGCTTTGCTTTATTTTGGCCAGGTCGCAGTTGTAAATAGTTGTAAATGAGAACTTGCTCTCAACTGGCGAAATAAAGAGGAAATAAAATAACAAATATTGCTCCTGTTATGTCACACTGTGGTATTTCACCCAATAGCTCACTCTCTCACCTTCCTTCTTTCTCTCTCCTCCCTTGTCTTCCTTTCCCTCACCTTCCAGGTTTCTCTTTCTGCTTTTTCTCTTCCTCCTTTCTCTCCATCCCTCTCCTCCTCTCTCAGACAGAGCTGGCAGGGGCCAGTCCCCTTGGAGGGGGAGTGTGTTTATGGAAACTGCCAAGACCCACACTACTATCATTCATGTAGTAAGATGACCGCAGGGCTATTTCTGATCAACTGAGACACACTTCCTTCTGACTGGCCCCTCTCTGTCTTCATCACTAGAGTGGTGACTGGCCCCTCTCTGCCTTCATCACTAGAGTGGTGGCTGGCCCCTCTCTGCCTTCATCACTAGAGTGGTGACTGGCCCCTCTCTGCCTTCATCACTAGAGTGGTGACTGGCCCCTATCTGTCTTCATCACTAGAGTGGTGACTGGCCCCTCTCTACCTTCATCACTAAAGTGGTGGCTGGCCCCTCTCTGCCTTCATCACTAGAGTGGTGACTGGCCCCTCTCTGCCTTCATCACTAGAGTGGTGACTGGCCCCTATCCATCTTCATCACTAGAGTGGTGACTGGCCCCTATCCGTCTTCATCACAAGAGTGGTGACTGGCCCCTCCCTGTCTTCATCAGTAGAGTGGTGACTGGCCCCTATCCCTGTTCATCACTAGAGTGGTGACTGGCCCTCCCTGTCTTCATTACTAGAGTGGTGACTGGCCCCTCCCTGTCTTCATCACTAGAGTGGTGACTGGCCCCTCTCTGTCTTCATCACTAGAGTGGTGACTGGCCCCTCTGTCTTCATCACTAGAGTGGTGACTGGCCCCTCCCTGTCTTCATCACTAGAGTGGTGACTGGCCCCTCCCTGTCTTCATCACTAGAGTGGTGACTGGCCCCTCCCTGTCTTCATCACTAGAGTGGTGACTGGCCCCTCTCTGTCTTCATCACTAGAGTGGTGATTGGCCCCTCCCTGTCTTCATCACTAGAGTGGTGACTGGCCCCTCCCTGTCTTCATCACTAGAGTGGTGATTGGCCCCTCCTTGTCTTCATCACTAGAGTGGTGACTGGCCCCTATCCGTCTTCATCACAAGAGTGGTGACTGGCCCCTCCCTGGCTTCATCACTAGAGTGGTGACTGGCCCCTCCCTGTCTTCATCACTAGAGTGGTGACTGGCCCCTCCCTGTCTTCATCACTAGAGTGGTGACTGGCCCCTCCCTGTCTTCATCACTAGAGTGGTGATTGGCCCCTCCCTGTCTTCATCACTAGAGTGGTGACTGGTCCCTCCCTGTCTTCATCACTAGAGTGGTGACTGGCCCCTCTCTACCTTCATCACTAAAGTGGTGGCTGGCCCCTCTCTGCCTTCATCACTAGAGTGGTGACTGGCCCCTCTCTGCCTTCATCACTAGAGTGGTGACTGGCCCCTATCCATCTTCATCACAAGAGTGGTGACTGGCCTCTCTCTGCCTTCATCACAAGAGTGGTGACTGGCCCCTCCCTGTCTTCATCAGTAGAGTGGTGACTGGCCCCTCTCTGTCTTCATCACTAGAGTGGTGACTGGCCCCTATCCGTGTTCATCACTAGAGTGGTGACTGGCCCTCCCTGTCTTCATTACTAGAGTGGTGACTGGCCCCTCCCTGTCTTCATCACTAGAGTGGTGACTGGCCCCTCTCTGTCTTCATCACTAGAGTGGTGACTGGCCCCTGAGCATCTCTCTGTTCCAGTGATGTTACCATTCTAACAGTAGATCTCTGTACCTCTCCCACCTCAGGGTATCTCTATGATGTTACCATTCTAACAGTAGATCTCTGTACCTCTCCCACCTCAGGGTATCTCTATGATGTTACCATTCTAACAGTAGATCTCTGTACCTCTCCCACCTCAGGGTATCTCTATGATGTTACCATTCTAACAGTAGATCTCTGTTCCTCTCCCACCTCAGGGTATCTCTATGCCCCCCTCATCGTTCTCCATTTCTCATCATCCAGGCTTTTACAATATTCAAACACTCTCTTCCTCTCTCCCTCCCTCCCTCCCTAGGGCTGAGTATCTCTTCCTCTCTCCCTCCCTCCCTCCCTAGGGCTGAGTATCTCTTCCTCTCTCCCTCCCTCCCTCCCTAGGGCTGAGTATCTCTTCCTCTCTTCCTCTCTCCCTCCCTCCCTCCCTAGGGCTGAGTATCTCTTCCTCCCTCCCTCCCTCCCTCCCTAGGGCTGAGTATCTCTTCCTCTCTCCCTCCCTCCCTCCCTCCCTAGGGCTGAGTATCTCTTCCTCTCTTCCTCTCTCCCTCCCTCCCTCCCTAGGGCTGAGTATCTCTTCCTCCCTCCCTCCCTCCCTCCCTAGGGCTGAGTATCTCTTCCTCTCTCCCTCCCTCCCTCCCTAGGGCTGAGTATCTCTTCCTCTCTCCCTCCCTCCCTCCCTAGGGCTGAGTATCTCTTCCTCTCTCCCTCCCTCCCTCCCTCCCTCCCTCCCTCCCTCCCTCCCTCCCTAGGGCTGAGTATCTCTTCCTCTCTTCCTCTCTCCCTCCCTCCCTCCCTAGGGCTGAGTATCTCTTCCTCCCTCCCTCCCTCCCTCCCTAGGGCTGAGTATCTCTTCCTCTCTCCCTCCCTCCCTCCCTAGGGCTGAGTATCTCTTCCTCTCTCTCTCCCCAGGAGGAGGCTGGCATCGGGGCGTCCTGATGCCAGAGCCCGTCTAGAGAGGGTGGACGCGGGACGCTCCGACATGCCCCACCCCCTTCCCTCTGCCGGGCCCCCTGATTGGCGGAGCCAGGGGAGGACCTCGCACACAACCACACCAACCAGACCTGGTGAGTCGATCATAGATACATGGGGGACACTAATAGGAATAGACCAGACGAGTAGAACACAGAGCTTGAGAGATGAGATGAGTTGAATTTCAAATATATGGCAAAGCGCATGTTACAACAAACACACACACACACCACACACACACACACACACACATACGCAAAAAGAGCGAGAAGGAATGCTAAGGGATATCTAGAACAAGTCCAGCACTGAAGGGAGCAGCAGGAATGTGTGTGTGTGTGTGTGTGTGTGTGTGTGTGTGTGTGTGTGTGTGTGTGTGTGTGTGTGTGTGTGTGTGTGTGTGTGTGTGTGTGTGTGTGTGTGTGTGTGGGTGGGTGGGTGGGTGGGTGGGTGGGTGTGGGTGTGGGTGTGTGGGTGTGTTTGCCCAGCTGCTCCTACTGTTAGATTGCCATGCATTGTACTGCCTCAGCAGGCACACACACTCTGAGGGCACTCTGCACGTTGTCCACACGTGGCTACTGCACTTACCCAGAGGGCTCTGGTCTAAAGTAGTGCACTATATAGGGAATAGGGCTCTGGTCTAAAGTAGTGCACTATATAGGGAATAGGGCACTGGTCTAAAGTAGTGCACTATATAGGGAAAAGGGCCCTGGTCTAAAGTAGTGCACTATATAGGGAATAGGGCTCTGGTCTAAAGTAGTGCACTATATAGGGAATAGGGCTCTGGTCTAAAGTAGTGCACTATATAGGGAATAGGGCTCTGGTCTAAAGTAGTGCACTATATAGGGAATAGGGCTCTGGTCTAAAGTTGTGCACTATATAGGGAAAAGGGCCCTGGTCTAAAGTAGTGCACTATATAGGGAATAGGGCTCTGGTCTAAAGTAGTGCACTATATAGGGAATAGGGCTCTGGTCTAAAGTAGTGCACTATATAGGGAATAGGGCACTGGTCTAAAGTAGTGCACTATATAGGGAAGAGGGCTCTATAGTAGCACACTATATAGGGAAAAGGGTACATTTGGGACACATCCTAAGCTATGTTGTACAAATAAAGATGAATAAAAACAGAAGTGGGACTTGTTTTTCCATTGAATCAATATAAAAGGCCCTAGACAGCCTGTAGCTGTGTGATGTCATTACCTTTACCACTGTCTCCTCTAGACCAGACTGCTGCTGCCTTTACCACTGTCTCCTCTAGACCAGACTGCTGCTGCCTTTACCACTGTCTCCTCTAGACCAGACTGCTGCTGCCTTTACCACTGTCTCCTCTAGACTAGACTGCTGCTGCCTTTACCACTGTCTCCTCTAGACCAGACTGCTGCTGCCTTTACCACATTCTCCTCTAGACTAGACTGCTGCTGCCTTTACCACTGTCTCCTCTAGACCAGACTGCTGCTGCCTTTACCTTTACCACTGTCTCCTCTAGACCAGACTGCTGCTGTCTTTACCTTTACCACTGTCTCCTCTAGACCAGACTGCTGCTGCCTTTACCACTGTCTCCTCTAGACCAGACTGCTGCTGCCTTTACCACTGTCTCCTCTAGACCAGACTGCTGCCTTTACCACTGTCTCCTCTAGACCAGACTGCTGCTGTCTTTACCACTGTCTCCTCTAGACCAGACTGCTGCTACCTTTACCACTGTCTCCTCTAGACCAGACTGCTGCTGCCTTTACCACTGTCTCCTCTAGACCAGACTGCTGCTGCCTTTACTTTTACCACTGTCTCCTCTAGACCAGACTGCTGCTGCCTTTACCACTGTCTCCTCTAGACCAGACTGCTGCCTTTACCACTGTCTCCTCTAGACCAGACTGCTGCCTTTACCTTTACCACTGTCTCCTCTAGACCAGACTGCTGCTGCCTTTACCACTATCTCCTCTAGACCAGACTGCTGCTGCCTTTACCACTATCTCCTCTAGACCAGACTGCTGCTGCCTTTACCACTGTCTCCTCTAGACCAGACTGCTGCCTTTACCTTTACCACTGTCTCCTCTAGACCAGACTGCTGCTGCCTTTACCACTGTCTCCTCTAGACCAGACTGCTGCCTTTACCTTTACCACTGTCTCCTCTAGACCAGACTGCTGCTGTCTTTACCAGTGTCTCCTCTAGACCAGACTGCTGCTGCCTTTACCACTGTCTCCTCTAGACCAGACTGCTGCTGCCTTTACCACTGTCTCCTCTAGACCAGACTGCTGCTGCCTTTACCACTGTCTCCTCTAGACCAGACTGCTGCTGCCTTTACCACTGTCTCCTCTAGACCAGACTGCTGCCTTTACCTTTACCACTGTCTCCTCTAGACCAGACTGCTGCTGCCTTTACCACTGTCTCCTCTAGATCAGACTGCTGCTGCCTTTACCACTGTCTCCTCTAGACCAGACTGCTGCTGCCTTTACCACTATCTCCTCTAGACCAGACTGCTGCTGCCTTTACCACTGTCTCCTCTAGACCAGACTGCTGCTGCCTTTACCACTGTCTCCTCTAGACCAGACTGCTGCTGCCTTTACCACTGTCTCCTCTAGACCAGACTGCTGCTGCCTTTACCACTGTCTCCTCTAGACCAGACTGCTGCTGCCTTTACCACTATCTCCTCTAGACCAGACTGCTGCTGTCTTTACCTTTACCACTGTCTCCTCTAGACCAGACTGCTGCCTTTACCTTTACCACTATCTCCTCTAGACCAGACTGCTGCCTTTACCTTTACCACTGTCTCCTCTAGACCAGACTGCTGCCTTTACCTTTACCACTGTCTCCTCTAGACCAGACTGCTGCCTTTACCACTATCTCCTCTAGACCAGACTGCTGCTGCCTTTACCTTTACCACTGTCTCCTCTAGACCAGACTGCTGCTGCCTTTACCACTGTCTCCTCTAGACCAGACTGCTGCTGCCTTTACCTTTACCACTGTCTCCTCTAGACCAGACTGCTGCTGCCTTTACCACTATCTCCTCTAGACCAGACTGCTGCTGCCTTTACCACTGTCTCCTCTAGACCAGACTGCTGCTGTCTTTACCTTTACCACTGTCTCCTCTAGACCAGACTGCTGCTGCCTTTACCACTGTCTCCTCTAGACCAGACTGCTGCTGTCTTTACCACTGTCTCCTCTAGACCAGACTGCTGCTGTCTTTACCTTTACCACTGTCTCCTCTAGACCAGACTGCTGCCTTTACCACTGTCTCCTCTAGACCAGACTGCTGCTGCCTTTACCACTATCTCCTCTAGACCAGACTGCTGCTGTCTTTACCACTGTCTCCTCTAGACCAGACTGCTGCCTTCACCTTTACCACTGTCTCCTCTAGACCAGACTGCTGCTGTCTTTACCTTTACCACTGTCTCCTCTAGACCAGACTGCTGCTGTCTTTACCACTGTCTTCTCTAGACTAGACTGCTGCCTTTACCTTTACCACTAGCTCCTCTAGACCAGACTGCTGCTGCCTTTACCACTGTCTCCTCTAGACCAGACTGCTGCCTTTACCTTTACCACTGTCTCCTCTAGACCAGACTGCTGCTGCCTTTACCACTGTCTCCTCTAGACCAGACTGCTGCTGCCTTTACCACTGTCTCCTCTAGACCAGACTGCTGCTGCCTTTACCACTGTCTCCTCTAGACCAGACTGCTGCCTTCACCTTTACCACTGTCTCCTCTAGACCAGACTGCTGCCTTCACCTTTACCACTGTCTCCTCTAGACCAGACTGCTGCTGCCTTTACCACTGTCTCCTCTAGACCAGACTGCTGCTGCCTTTACCACTGTCTCCTCTAGACCAGACTGCTGCTGCCTTTACCACTTTCTCCTCTAGACCAGACTGCTGCTGCCTTTACCACTGACTCCTCTAGACCAGACTGCTGCTGCCTTTACCACTATCTCCTCTAGACCAGACTGCTGCTGCCTTTACCACTATCTCCTCTAGACCAGACTGCTGCTGCCTTTACCAACTGTCTCCTCTAGACCAGACTGCTGCTGCCTTTACCACTGTCTCCCTCTAAACCAGACTGCTGCTGCCTTTACCACTGTCTCCTCTAGACCAGACTGCTGCTGCCTTTACCACTGTCTCCTCTAGACCAGACTGCTGCTGCCTTTACCACTTTCTCCTCTAGACCAGACTGCTGCTGCCTTTACCACTATCTCCTCTAGACCAGACTGCTGCTGCCTTTACCACTGTCTCCTCTAGACCAGACTGCTGCTGCCTTTACCACTGACTCCTCTAGACCAGACTGCTGCTGCCTTTACCACTATCTCCTCTAGACCAGACTGCTGCTGCCTTTACCACTATCTCCTCTAGACCAGACTGCTGCTGCCTTTACCACTGTCTCCTCTAGACCAGACTGCTGCTGCCTTTACCACTATCTCCTCTAGACCAGACTGCTGCTGCCTTTACCACTGTCTCCTCTAGACCAGACTGCTGCTGCCTTTACCACTGTCTCCTCTAGACCAGACTGCTGCTGCCTTTACCACTATCTCCTCTAGACCAGACTGCTGCTGCCTTTACCACTGTCTCCTCTAGACCAGACTGCTGCTGCCTTACCACTGTCTCCTCTAGACCAGTCTGCTGCTGCCTTTACCACTATCTCCTCTAGACCAGACTGCTGCTGCCTTTACCACTATCTCCTCTAGACCAGACTGCTGCTGCCTTTACCACTGTCTCCTCTAGACCAGACTGCTGCTGCCTTTACCACTATCTCCTCTAGACCAGACTGCTGCTGCCTTTACCACTGTCTCCTCTAGACCAGACTGCTGCTGCCTTTACCACTGTCTCCTCTAGACCAGACTGCTGCTGTCTTTACCACTGTCTCCACTAGACCAGATTGCTTCTTTAAGGGCTTTAAGACTTGACTGGGAAAAGACTAGAGAAGAAAACAACTCAAACGTCTCCATGTTCTGTTGTTCTTTCATTAAAACTGTGAAACTACAGCGAAGTGAATTTCCCACACGTGGGATATTAAAGGAGGCTTGAATTGAAATACTGTACAGTATTATGTCAAATTGACTTGTGAAATGTCACACTGCTGTGTTCTGTCATACTGCTGTGTCCTGTCATACTGCTGTGTCCTGTCATACTGCTGTGTCCTGTCATACTGCTGTGTTCTGTCATACTGCTGTGTCCTGTCATACTGCTGTGTCCTCACTGTGTCCTGTTATACTGCTGTGTCCTGTCATACTGCTGTGTCCTCACTGTGTCCTGTCATACTGCTGTGTCCTGTCATACTGCTGTGTCCTGTCACACTGCTGTGTCCTGTCATACTGCTGTGTCCTGTCATACTGCTGTGTCCTGTCATACCGCTGTGTCCCGATCACACCGCTGTGTCCTGTCATACTGCTGTGTCCTGTCATACTGCTGTGTCCTGTCACACTGCTGTGTCCTCACTGTGTCCTGTCATACTGCTGTGTCCTGTCATACTGCTGTGTCCTGTCACACTGCTGTGTCCTCGCTGTGTCCTGTCATACTGCTGTGTCCTGTCATACTGCTGTGTCCTGTCATACTGCTGTGTCCTGTCATACTGCTGTGTTCTGTCATACTGCTGTGTCCTGTCATACTGCTGTGTCCTGTCATACTGCTGTGTCCTCACTGTGTCCTGTCATACTGCTGTGTCCTGTCATACTGCTGTGTCCTGTCACACTGCTGTGTCCTGTCATACTGCTGTGTCCTGTCATACCGCTGTGTCCCGATCACACCGCTGTGTCCTGTCATACTGCTGTGTCCTGTCATACTGCTGTGTCCTGTCATACTGCTGTGTCCTGTCACACTGCTGTGTCCTCACTGTGTCCTGTCATACTGCTGTGTCCTGTCATACTGCTGTGTCCTGTCACACTGCTGTGTCCTCGCTGTGTCCTGTCATACTGCTGTGTCCTGTCATACTGCTGTGTCCTGTCACACTGCTGTGTCCTGTCATACAGCTGTGTCCTGTCATACTGCTGTGTCCTGTCACACTGCTGTGTCCTGTCATACTGCTGTGTCCTGTCATACTGCTGTGTCCTGTCATACTGCTGTGTCATACTGCTGTGTCCTGTCATACTGCTGTGTCCTGTCACACTGCTGTGTCCTGTCATACAGCTGTGTCCTGTCATACTGCTGTGTCCTGTCATACTGCTGTGTCCTGTCATACTGCTGTGTCCTGTCACACTGCTGTGTCCTGTCATACAGCTGTGTCCTGTCATACTGCTGTGTCCTGTCACACTGCTGTGTCCTGTCATACAGTTGTGTCCTGTCATACTGCTGTGTCCTGTCACACTGCTGTGTCCTGTCATACAGCTGTGTCCTGTCATACTGCTGTGTCCTGTCACACTGCTGTGTCCTGTCATACTGCTGTGTCCTGTCCTCAGCAGTCAACCATAACTCTCTGTGTGATGAGTGATAGTATGAAGGATGACCACCCACAGGGAAGATGACCTTATTCTACACACACACACACACACACACACACACACACACACACACACACACACACACACACACACACCCCCCCTGTGCATCAGATAGTGTTACAGCAGGATGTCCATGAGGAGATAACAGGTTCCAGTGATATGGTCAGAGATATAGAACAGATCAGAGAGATGTATAACACGGGGGTTTAGGGTTGACCTGTACCATTCAGTCAGCCAGAGAGATGCATAACACGGGGGTTTAGGGTCGACCTGTACCATTCAGTCAGCCAGAGAGATGTATAACACGGGGGTTTAGGGTCGACCTGTACCATTCGGTCAGCCAGAGA
This sequence comes from Salmo trutta, assembly GCF_901001165.1. NCBI lineage: Eukaryota > Metazoa > Chordata > Actinopteri > Salmoniformes > Salmonidae > Salmo > Salmo trutta. The sequence continues at coordinate 799,720 of NW_021823258.1, forward strand.
GATGTATAACACGGGGGTTTAGGGTCGACCTGTACCATACGGTCAGCCAGAGAGATGTATAACACGGGGGTTTAGGGTCGACCTGTACCATACGGTCAGCCAGAGAGATGTATAACACGGGGGTTTAGGGTCGACCTGTACCATACGGTCAGCCAGAGAGATGTATAACACGGGGGTTTAGGGTCGACCTGTACCATACGGTCAGCCAGAGAGATGTATAACACGGGGGTTTAGGGTTGACCTGCACCATACGGTCAGCCAGAGAGATGTATAACACGGGGGTTTAGGGTTGACCTGTAACATACGGTCAGCCAGAGAGATGTATAACACTGGGGTTTAGGGTTGACCTGTACCATACGGTCAGCCAGAGAGATGTATAACACGGGGGTTTAGGGTCGACCTGTACCATACGGTCAGCCAGAGAGATGTATAACACGGGGGTTTAGGGTCGACCTGTACCATACAGTCAGCCAGAGAGATGTATAACACGGGGGTTTAGGGTTGACCTGTACCATACGGTCAGCCAGAGAGATGTATAACACGGGGGTTTAGGGTCGACCTGTACCATACGGTCAGCCAGAGAGATGTATAACACGGGGGTTTAGGGTTGACCTGCACCATACGGTCAGCCAGAGAGATGTATAACACGGGGGTGTTATACATGGTTTTGGGCTGCTTTTAGAAGCTTGTAATACATCAGAACCAATCCAGTAGACATGTCATTACAGAGCAGAGGTTATGTAACATGGTGGAAGACCCATAGCTATACAGCGTATATAACCAGCCTGACAACATGGTTAAAAACACATCCACGGTAGACCAGCTCGTATTTTATAAAACGCTGTTTGGAGAATTTAATATTTCAAGATGCATTCTTTGTTTTTAATCAAAATGCCTTTCTCCGCCAAAACCATTTCCAAATAGACAAGCTCGCACATGCACACACACACACGAACGCACACGCACATCTGAGAGCACCGGAGAGAATAGAAATCCCTGTCTGAATTTGGGTGGCATAGCAACGGATAAGGAGTAGATTATAGTTTGTGTATTTGTATTTATCATGGATCCCCATTAGTTCCTGCCCAGACAGCAGCTACTCTTCCTGGGGTTTATTATGGATCCCCATTAGTTCCTGCCAAGGCAGCAGCTACTCTTCCTGGGGTTTATTATGGATCCCCATTAGTTCCTGCCAAGGCAGCAGCTACTCTTCCTGGGGTTTATTATGGATCCCCATTAGTTCCTGCCAAGGCAGCAGCTACTCTTCCTGGGGTTTATTATGGATCCCCATTAGTTCCTGCCAAGGCAGCAGCTACTCTTCCTGGGGTTTGTTATGGATCCCCATTAGTTTCTGCCAAGGCAGCAGCTACTCTTCCTGGGGTTTATTATGGATCCCCATTAGTTTCTGCCAAGGCAGGAGCTACTCTTCCTGGGGTTTATTATGGATCCCCATTAGTTCCTGCCAAGGCAGCAGCTACTCTTCCTGGGTTTATTATGTCCCCATTAGTTCCTACCAAGACAGCAGCTACTCTTCCTGGGGTTTATTATGGATCCCCATTAGTTCCTGCCAAGGCAGCAGCTACTCTTCCTGGGGTTTATTATGGATCCCCATTAGTTCCTGCCAAGACAGATGCTACTCTTCCTGGGGTTTATTATGGATCCCCATTAGTTCCTGCCAAGACAACAGCTACTCTTCCTGGGGTTTATTATGGATCCCCATTAGTTCCTGCCAAGGCAGCAGCTACTCTTCCTGGGGTTTATTATGGATCCCCATTAGTTCCTGCCCAGACAGCAGCTACTCTTCCTGGGGTTTCTTATGGGCCCCCATTAGTTCCTGCCAAGGCAGCAGCTACTCTTCCTGGGGTTTATTATGGATCCCCATTAGTTCCTGCCAAGGCAGCAGCTACTCTTCCTGGGGTTTATTATGGGCCCCCATTAGTTCCTGCCAAGGCAGCAGCTACTCTTCCTGGGGTTTATTATGGGCCCCCATTAGTTCCTGCCAAGGCAGCAGCTACTCTTCCTGGGATTTATTATGGATCCCCATTAGTTCCTGCCAAGGCAGCAGCTACTCTTCCTGGGGTTTATTATGGATCGCCATTAGTTCCTGCCAAGGCAGCAGCTACTCTTCCTGGGGTTTATTATGGATCCCCATTAGTTCCTGCCAAGGCAGCAGCTACTCTTCCTGGGGTTTATTATGGATCCCCATTAGTTCCTGCCAAGGCAGGAGCTACTCTTCCTGGGGTTTATTATGGATCCCCATTAGTTCCTGCCAAGGCAGCAGCTACTCTTCCTGGGGTTTATTATGGATCCCCATTAGTTTCTGCCAAGGCAGCAGCTACTCTTCCTGGGGTTTATTATGGATCCACATTAGTTCCTGCCAAGGCAGCAGCTACTCTTCGTGGGGTTTATTATGGATCCCCATTAGTTCCTGCCAAGGCAGCAGCTACTCTTCTTGGGGTCCAGCAAAATTAAGGCAGTTTTTACAATTTTAAAAAGATTACAATACATTCTCAGATTTCACAACACACTGTGGGCCCTCAGGCCCCTACTCCACCACATATCTACAGCACTAAATCCATGTGTACTTGTGTGTATAGTGCGTATGTTATCATGTGTGTGTGTGTGCATGTGTCTGTGTCTATGTTTGTGTTGCTTCACAGTCCCCGCTGTTCCATTAATGTTTTTTTTAATACGTTTTTTAAATCTAATTTTACTGCTTTTACTTCATGAGGAATAGTGTTTGTGTGTGTGTGTGTTTGTGTGTTTTAATATAGACAGTATGTCAAGGCCACCCCCTCTACAATTACTCACTGACACTGGCTTGTCTGGTTGATTAAAAACATTTTGGATTACAGTAGTGCACTATTAAGGGAACAGGGTGCCATTTGGGACGAATCACATAATGATTGGGAGCAGAATCACTATCTACTTCAGTAGCACCCTCCTCCTATCTAACAAGTCTTCAAGAGGATTATTTTCTCTCTCTCCTCCCCCTCGCTCTGTCTCCTATTCCTCTCTCCATCTCTCTCTCTCTGTCTCTCTCTCAATTCAATTCATGGGGCTTTATTGTCATGGGAAACACATGTTAACATTGCCAAAGCAAGTGAAGTAGATAATATACACCAAATATCACTCTGTCTCTCTGTCTCTCTGTGTCTCTCTCTCTCTCTCTGTCTTTCTCTCTCTGTGTCTCTCTCTCTGTCTGTCTGTGTCTCTCTCTCTGTCTGTCTGTCTCTCTCTCTCTCTCTGTCTGTCTGTGTCTCTCTCTCTGTCTGTCTGTGTCTCTCTCTCTCTGTCTGTCTCTCTCTATCTGTCTCTGTCTGTGTCTCTACATTTACATTTTACATTTTAGTCATTTAGCAGACGCTCTTATCCAGAGCGACTTACAGTAGTGAATGCATACATTTCATAATTTTTTTACCGTACTGGTCCCCCGTAGGAATCGAACCCACAACCCTGGCATTGCAAACACCATGCTCTACCAACTGAGCCACACGGGACCATCTCTCTCTCTGTCTGTCTGTCTCTCTCTCTCTGTCTCTCTCTATCTGTCTCTCTCTCTATCTGTCTCTGTCTGTGTGTCTCTCTCTCTCTGTCTGTCTGTCTGTCTCTCTCTATCTGTCTCTGTCTGTGTGTCTCTTTCTATCTGTCTCTCTCTCTCTCTCTCTCTCTCTCTAAACTCTGAGGGTGTGCTTCTCTGATCTCATCTTCCAATCCTGTGTCTCACCACTCTGACACACTGTAAACATGCTGGACACATTATATCCACACACACACCACTCTGACACACTGTAAACATGCTGGACACATTATATCCACACACACACCACTCTGACACACTGTAAACATGCTGGACACATTATATCCACACACACACCACTCTGACACACTGTAAACATGCTGGACACATTATATCCACACACACACACCACTCTGACACACTGTAAACATGCTGGACACATTATATCCACACACACACCACTCTGACACAGTGTAAACATGCTGGACACATTATACCCACACACACACCACTCTGACACACTGTAAACATGCTGGACACATTATATCCACACACACACCACTCTGACACACTGTAAACATGCTGGACTATCTATCTCTCAGGTCTACAACACATCAACAGAAGGGTACAACAGGCTGAGTTAGCAGCAGGAATCCTCTCTCTATCTCTCAGGTCTACAACACATCAACAACAGAACAGCTACAGACAGACAGCCTTTCCTTCACAGTGTCAGGAACACACAGAGCAGGAGACCCATTTCAGAAGAGAGGGAGTGAGGGAGGAAGAAAGAGAGAGAGAGGGAGGGAAGCTATCATTTCAAACACAAGGCAGAAGAAAGGGAGGGAGTGAGAGAAAAGAAGGACAGGGGATGCTCGGAGTGAAGGAGGAGAGACGGAGGGGAGAGGCGGAAAACAAAGCAGAATATGTAACGGCTATGTGGCGCCCGCCACACCCGGTGACTGTCATCAGTGTGTCAGGAGCTCTTTAGCGATTCTCTCATCTACACACAAACCACGGCCCAAATCCCTCCACATGTGATTTAGTGCCTTTATTCACCATGAATGAAGCCTGTATCCCTTCTCCTCGGTCTGTGCTGCTACATCTCTGAACATGCTGTCAAGATGGGGGGTGAGAGGCATGGCTACCGTAGAATGAAAACGCAATGGAAGATGTGGGGGGTGGAATGTAATTATCATCAAAGTCTATGGAGGCGTCCATCTTGTGTTCTTAGCACAGTTCTTGAAAGAGTGTCAACACCAGAGAGTGTTAATAAAGCAGAGTGTCAACACCAGAGTGTTAATAAAGCAGAGTGACAACACCAGAGTGTTAATATAGTAGTGTCAACACCAGAGTGTTAATAACGTTGAGAGTCAACACAAGAGTGTTAATATAGTAGAGTGTCAACACCAGAGTGTTAATATAGTAGAGTGTCAACACAAGACTGTTAATATAGTAGAGTGTCAACACCAGAGTGTTAATATAGTAGAGTGTCAACACCAGAGTGTTAATATAGTAGAGTGTCAACACCAGAGTGTTAATATAGTAGAGTGTCAACACCAGAGTGTTAATATAGTAGAGTGTCAACACAAGACTGTTAATATAGTAGAGTGTCAACACCAGAGTGTTAATATAGTAGAGTGTCAACACCAGAGTGTTAATATAGTAGAGTGTCAACACCAGAGTGTTAATATAGTAGAGTGTCAACACAAGACTGTTAATATAGTAGAGTGTCAACACCAGAGTGTTAATAATGTAGAGTGTCAACACCAGAGAGTGTTAATAACGTAGAGAGTGTCAACACCAGAGTGTTAATAACGTAGAGTGTCAACACCAGAGTGTTAATAACGTAGAGTATCAACACCAGAGTGTTAATAATGTAGAGTGTCAACACCAGAGTGTTAATAATGTAGAGTGTCAACACCAGAGAGTGTTAATAACGTAGAGAGTGTCAACACCAGAGTGTTAATAACGTAGAGTGTCAACACCAGAGTGTTAATAACGTAGAGTATCAACACCAGAGTGTTAATAATGTAGTGTCAACACCAGAGAGTGTTAATAACGTAGAGAGTGTCAACACCAGAGAGGGTTAATAAAGTAGAGTGTCAACACCAGAGAGTGTTAATAACGTAGAGTGTCAACACCAGAGTGTTAATGACGTAGAGTGTCAACACAAGCTGTGACATGGATAACCAGGAAGCATATTGACAAAGCAAAAAAGCTCCCTGAATGCTAGAACATTCCATTCCCTCAACAACAAAAAGGAGGACATCTTTAAGTGAGGGCCGATCATAAAGAGGAAGTTCATTGTGTGTGTGTGTGTGTGTGTGTGTGTGTGTGTGTGTGTGTGTGTGTGTGTGTGTGTGTGTGTGTGTGTGTCAGTGCTTCAGCCCCAGCCTGAGAGCCTGTAGCTCTGACGGACTTATCGCCTCTCTCCAGGTCCGCATCCCAAATGGCATCCTATTCACTTTATAGTGCACTACTTTTGACTAAGGCCCAAAGGTGATAGTGTGCCATTTGGGACACAGCTCTCACTCCAGCCAGTCCTATTGGTCCTGTGACAAACTGCAGCCATCACAGACAGTAAACATTATATCAATGATGCATGCTGTTTACCACTTTAGAAATGGACTGGGGTTTTATGCCTGCAGAATGTGACGGCATAAATTAGCACCTCTATTCATCCAGGAAGTTGGTTTTCTTCTACATTATGTTTTTGTAGTCCGCCTCCCTTCAACACTTTGGTACCAGGTTGGGTTGGGGAATGCAGAATCTCTCTCTCCTTACTGATGCAACCTACTAAAAAGATGATGTCACCATGTGAACAGGCCACAGTTTCACCTCAAGGCACCACTCATTACCACGGAAACCAGTCCCATGGAGATGAGAGGTGTTCTGAGCAGAATCACTGTTACTGATTATATCAATTATATTAGCATCCTGTTACTGTCTCAGTCTGTGGCAGTCAGAGAGACTTCTGATGATGCTGTCATTATTATAGAGAAGAGCTGCTACTGCTGTGTTGTGTGTGTGCGCGTGTGTGTGTGTGTGTGTGTGTGTGTGTGTGTGTCTACTTCTCACAGCATCACTCCAAACCTCATCATAGAACATTACAGGGAGGAGAGAGAGAGAGAGGGATACAGAGAGAGAGAGAGAGAGAGAGAGAGAGAGGGGGATACAGAGAGAGAGAGAGAGAGAGAGAGAGAGAGAGAGACAGAGAGAGAGAGAGAGAGAGAGAGAGAGAGAGAGACAGAGAGAGTGAATGAGAGAGAGCTAGAGGGAGAGGAAAATAAAGAGAGTGATGTGTCAGAGAGAAAAAGAGTGAGAAATAGAGCGTGAGAAATCCAAGCAGCCCTAGAAGCTACAGCTCCTCACATATCAATTACAGAGTTGGAGAGCTGCTCTCATCTGCTTCTACCTCTTCTCCTCCTCTCTTCTGCCTCTCCTCTCTTCTGCCTCTCCTCCTCCTCCTCTCTTCTGCCTCTCCTCCTCCTCTCTTCTGCCTCTCCTCCTCCTCTCTTCTGCCTCTCCTCTTCCTCCTCTCTTCTGCCTCTCCTCTCTTCTGCCTCTCCTCCTCCTCCTCTCTTCTGCCTCTCCTCCTCCTCCTCCTCTCTTCTGCCTCTCCTCCTCCTCCTCTCTTCTGCCTCTCCTCCTCCTCCTCCTCTCTTCTGCCTCTCCTCTCTTCTGCCTCTCCTCTCTTCTGCCTCTCCTCCTCCTCTCTTCTGCCTCTCCTCTTCCTCCTCTCTTCTGCCTCTCCTCCTCCTCTCTTCTGCCTCTCCTCCTCCTCTCTTCTGCCTCTCCTCTTCCTCCTCTCTTCTGCCTCTCCTCCTCCTCTCTTCTGCTTCTCCTCTTCCTCCTCTCTTCTGCCTCTCCTCCTCCTCTCTTCTGCCTCTCCTCCTCCTCTCTTCTGCCTCTCCTCTTCCTCCTCTCTTCTGCCTCTCCTCTCTTCTGCCTCTCCTCCTCCTCCTCTCTTCTGCCTCTCCTCCTCCTCCTCCTCTCTTCTGCCTCTCCTCCTCCTCCTCCTCTCTTCTGCCTCTCCTCTCTTCTGCCTCTCCTCTCTTCTGCCTCTCCTCTCTTCTGCCTCTCCTCCTCCTCTCTTCTGCCTCTCCTCTTCCTCCTCTCTTCTGCCTCTCCTCTCTTCTGCCTCTCCTCTCCTCCTCCTCCTCTCCTCTCCCGTGTACCATCACCATCACAGTGCTAGCAGTGGTACCACCTCTAAACCCACACAGTCAGAAGGCTGCCCGCTGCATCACGGCAGTGGGTGTGTGTCATGAGCTGCTGAAGGAAGAACAAGTAGGACAAACGGAGCTGCTGGGAGCTGATACACACCTTGTTGTTCAGATCATTATCGTTTACAGCTGCTGACTTATCAGCACGGTACAGAACAGGGCTCTGTATGTGTGTGTATGTTAAGATGTCTGACCTGGCTGCATAATATCTATATGGACGGACGGACGGACGGACGGACGGACGGACGGACGGACGGACGGACAGACAGACAACAGCACCCAGGAAGAATGCCAGCTGGGTGCTGGATGGAAAGCTCTGACCTCTCTGAGGTCCTTCTCTAAGTGTTCTAGCAGTGATCATGTTTTAAGAGCTGGGATAGGTTCCCCTGTGTACCCATCGTCCTGCAACAGAAGGCTCAGGTTACAGAAAGGAGATCAGCCTCTCTATCAGGGACACCTGGCGTCCTTTGACATGTTGTATTACGGTATCAATGTCCCTCATGCCTAATTCACACTATAGGACCAAACCAAACCAAGCTGAGCCATAGGACTGCTAAACAACACTGCTACATAGCTAATCAAATGGCTACCCAGACTACCTGCAATAATACTTTTCTGCTATCACTCTCTTGTACTGACTCTATGCATGCACGCACGCACGCACGCACGCACGCAGTACTGGTACTTCCTGTATATAGCCATGTTACTACCTCATACCCCAACACATTGACTCAGTACTGGTACTTCCTGTATATAGCCATGTTATTACCTCATACCCCCACACATTGACTCAGTACTGGTACTTCCTGTATATAGCCATGTTACTACCTCATACCCCAGCACATTGACTCAGTACTGGTACTTCCTGTATATAGTCATGTTACTACCTCATACCCCAGCACATTGACTCAGTACTGGTACTTCCTGTATATAGCCATGTTACTACCTCATACCCCAGCACATTGACTCAGTACTGGTACTTCCTGTATATAGTTATGTTATTACCTCATACCCCAGCACATCGACTCAGTACTGGTACTTCCTGTATATAGTCATGTTACTACCTCATACCCCAGCACATTGACTCAGTACTGGTACTCCCTGTATATAGCCATTGAATTTTATTCTCCTTATACACTGACTGTACAAAACATTATGAACATCTGCTCTTTCCATGACAAAGACTGACCAGGTGAATCCAGGTGAAAGTTATGATCCCTTATTGATGTCAAACAGCGTAGTTAAATAAGGCTTTTTAAGCCTTGAGACAATTGAGAAATGAATTGTGTATGTGTGCCATTCAGAGGGTGAATGGTCAAGACAAAATATTTAAGTGTCTTTGAACAGGGTATGGTAGTAGGTGCCAGGCACAACGGTTTGTGTCAAGAACTGCCACGCTGCTGGGTTTTCCACGCTCAACAGTTTCTCGTGTGTATCGAGAATGGTCCACCACCCAAAGGACATCCAGCCAACCTGACACAACTGTGGGAAGCATTGGAGTCAACATTGAACCTTTATTTAACGAGGCAAGTCAGTTAAGAACAAATTCTTATTTATAATGACGGCCTACCAAAAGGCAAAAGGCCTCCTGCGGGGACGGGCGCTGGGATTAAAAATACTAATATAGGACAAAACACACATCACGACAAGAGAGACACCACAACACTACACAAAGAGAGACCTAAGACAACAACATAGCATGGCAGCAACACATAACAACAACATGGTAGCAAGACAACATGGTAAAAGCACAACATGGAGGCAGCACAAAACATGGTTCAAGCATTATTGGGCACAGACAACAGCACAAAGGGCAAGAAGGTAGAGACAACAATACATCACACAAAGCAGCCACAACCGTCAGAGTCTCCATGGTTGAGTTTTTGAATGAAGAGATGGAGGTAAAAACGGACCAGTTTGAGTGTTTTGTTGCTGCTCGTTCCAGTCGCTGGCTGCAGCGAACTGAAAAGATGAGCGACCCAGGGATGTGTGTGCTTTGGGGACCTTTAACAGAATGTGACTGGCAGAACGGGTGTTGTATGTGGAGGATGAGGGCTGCAGTAGATATCTCAGATAGGGGGGAGTGAGGCCTAAGAGGGTTTTATAAATAAGCATCAACCACTGGTGGAGGCTAGTAACAGTGACTAAGGTTCAGGACAGGGTACTGGGTGGAGGCTAGTAACAGTCTCTAAGGTTCAGGGTATTGGGTGGAGGCTAGTAACAGTGACTAAGGTTCAGGGTACTGGGTGGAGGCTAGTAACAGTGACTAAGGTTCAGGACAGGGTACTGGGGGAGGCTAGTAACAGTCTCTAAGGTTCAGGACAGGGTACTGGGTGGAGGCTAGTAACAGTCTCTAAGGTTCAGGGCAGGGTACTGGGTGGAGGCTAGTAACAGTCTCTAAGGTTCAGGGCAGGGTACTGGGTGGAGGCTAGTAACAGTCTCTAAGGTTCAGGGCAGGGTACTGGGTGGAGGCTAGTAACAGTCTCTAAGGTTCAGGACAGGGTACTGGGTGGAGACTAGTAACAGTCTCTAAGGTTCAGGGCAGGGTACTGGGTGGAGGCTAGTAACAGTCTCTAAGGTTCAGGGCAGGGTACTGGGTGGAGGCTAGTAACAGTCTCTAAGGTTCAGGGCAGGGTACTGGGTGGAGGCTAGTAACAGTCTCTAAGGTTCAGGGCAGGGTACTGGGTGGAGGCTAGTAACAGTCTCTAAGGTTCAGGACAGGGTACTGGGTGGAGGCTAGTAACAGTGACTAAGGTTCAGGACAGGGTACTGGGTGGAGGCTAGTAACAGTGACTAAGGTTCAGGACAGGGTACTGGGTGGAGGCTAGTAACAGTCTCTAAGGTTCAGGACAGGGTACTGGTGGAGGCTAGTAACAGTCTCTAAGGTTCAGGGCAGGGTACTGGTGGAGGCTAGTAACAGTCTCTAAGGTTCAGGACAGGGTACTGGGTGAAGGCTAGTAACAGCCTCTAAGGTTCAGGGCAGGGTACTGGGTGGAGGCTAGTAACAGTGACTAAGGTTCAGGGTACTGGTGGAGGCTAGTAACAGTCTCCAAGGTTCAGGGCATGGTACTGGGTGGAGGCTAGTAACAGTGACTAAGGTTCAGGGCAGGGTACTGGGTGGAGGCTAGTAACAGTGACTAAGGTTCAGGACAGGGTACTGGTGGAGGCTAGTAACAGTCTCCAAGGTTCAGGGCAGGGTACTGGGGGAGGCTAGTAACAGTGACTAAGGTTCAGGGCAGGGTACTGGGTGGAGGCTAGTAACAGTCTCCAAGGTTCAGGGCAGGGTACTGGTGGAGACTAGTAACAGTGACTAAGGTTCAGGTCAGGGTACTGGGTGGAGGCTAGTAACAGTCTCTAAGGTTCAGGACAGGGTACTGGTGGAGGCTAGTAACAGTGACTAAGGTTCAGGACAGGGTACTGGGTGGAGGCTAGTAACAGTGACTAAGGTTCAGGACAGGGTACTGGGTGGAGGCTAGTAACAGTCTCTAAGGTTCAGGGTACTGGGTGGAGGCTAGTAACAGTGACTAAGGTTCAGGACAGGGTACTGGGGGGAGACTAGTAACAGTCTCTAAGGTTCAGGGCAGGGTACTGGGGGGAGGCTAGTAACAGTGACTAAGGTTCAGGACAGGGTACTGGGTGGAGGCTAGTAACAGTGTTTAAGGTTCAGGGCAGGGTACTGGGTGGAGGCTAGTAACAGTCTCTAAGGTTCAGGACAGGGTACTGGGTGGAGGCTAGTAACAGTCTCTAAGGTTCAGGACAGGGTACTGGGTGGAGGCTAGTAACAGTCTCTAAGGTTCGAGCTTTGATGCACCTCACTGTCTCCGCCTCCTAGATGGTAGTGGGGTTAACAGGCCGTGGCTCGGGTGGCTTGACCCAATAAAGGGATCAAGATGTTTTTATCCTTCTCTCTCTCCCTCTCAGAGTTTAATGTCATGCAAATTGAGTAAAAGAGGCTTCCGAGGCGTTCTGTGCTTTTTGAAACAAAGCGTTTAAAGAGCTAAAATAAGCTTCTATCTTTTGACTTAACATCTCATAAATACTGAATCAAAAGCTAAGCAGAAGAGAGCCAGTGAAAAACATCTCTGAGACTTCCATTGTCTACGGCATCATTACAAATACCTCTCCTCCTCGCCAGGGGAGGCCAGCTAACAGTTGAGCATTGCAAACAACAGCGGAAGTTGCTGCAGTCTGGAAAAAAGACATTCCCCTCAAATAATTTAGAGAGCTGCAAGGCAGTTTCTCCACAGCCAAACACACAGCTCTCTTCCTGTTGAAGCCCCGGTGTTAGATCTCAGACTGGGTTAGAGTTGCATTCACATTACATCAGATATAGAAAGATAACAGCTGGTTAATATGAAGATGATAATATCTACCAGACCGTCTAGTTTAGATGAAAACGACGATGAAGACGGTGATGAAGAAGATGATGAAGATGGTGGTTATCATGGTGATGATGGTGAAGATGATGTTGATGATGATGAAGATGGTGGTTATCATGGTGATGAAGATGCTAATGATGCTGAAGATAATGACGAAGATGATGGGTTGGGCAATATTCCATTTATACTGTATACCGGGGTATTTCGAAATGCCACTGCTTATTACTATAAGTTGGGTATAACTAGAGAAATCGAAGATGTGTCAAATAAATGATATGCAGCTCAGGGCTCCAGCTATGCATTTGGTTTGCGAACTTGCTAGTTAAGTGTCTAGATGTCAAGATCTTCTTGGTTACAGCAGAGATATTCAACCCCCTCCTGGATCAAGATCCCTCTTGCTTCAATATTTTTGTGCATCAATAATTTGTGTACTATTTTCTTTATTTTGTTTATATTTAATGCTCTCTCTGCGTCCCTCCCTGTAGTTCACCTCAGTCCTTCTAGTGCTCTCTCTGGGACCCTCCCTGTAGTTCACCTCAGTCCTTCTAGTGCTCTCTCTGGGTCCCTCCCTGTAGTTCACCCCAGTCCTTCTAGTGCTCTCTCTGGGTCCCTCCCTGTAGTTCACCTCAGTCCTTCTAGTGCTCTCTCTGGGTCCCTCCCTGTAGTTCACCTCAGTCCTTCTAGTGCTCTCTCTGGGACCCTCCCTGTAGTTTACCTCAGTCCTTCTAGTGCTCTCTCTGCGTCCCTCCCTGTAGTTCACCTCAGTCCTTCTAGTGCTCTCTCTGGGACCCTCCCTGTAGTTCACCTCAGTCCTTCTAGTGCTCTCTCTGGGTCCCTCCCTGTAGTTCACCCCAGTCCTTCTAGTGCTCTCTCTGGGTCCCTCCCTGTAGTTCACCCCAGTCCTTCTAGTGCTCTCTCTGGGACCCTCCCTGTAGTTCACCTCAGTCCTTCTAGTGCTCTCTCTGGGTCCCTCCCTGTAGTTCACCCCAGTCCTTCTAGTGCTCTCTCTGGGTCCCTCCCTGTAGTTCACCTCAGTCCTTCTAGTGCTCTCTCTGGGTCCCTCCCTGTAGTTCACCTCAGTCCTTCTAGTGCTCTCTCTGGGTCCCTCCCTGTAGTTCACCCCAGTCCTTCTAGTGCTCTCTCTGGGTCCCTCCCTGTAGTTCACCTCAGTCCTTCTAGTGCTCTCTCTGGGACCCTCCCTGTAGTTCACCTCAGTCCTTCTAGTGCTCTCTCTGGGTCCCTCCCTGTAGTTCACCTCACCCCTTCTAGTGCTCTCTCTGGGACCCTCCCTGTAGTTCACCTCAGTCCTTCTAGTGCTCTCTCTGGGACCCTCCCTGTAGTTCACCCCTTCTAGTGCTCTCTCTGGGACCCTCCCTGTAGTTCACCCCCGTCCTTCTAGTGCTCTCTCTGGGTCCCTCCCTGTAGTTCACCCCTTCTAGTGCTCTCTCTGGGTCCCTCCCTGTAGTTCACCTCAGTCCTTCTAGTGCTCTCTCTGGGACCCTCCCTGTAGTTCACCCCAGTCCTTCTAGTGCTCTCTCTGGGTCCCTCCCTGTAGTTCACCCCTTCTAGTGCTCTCTCTGGGTCCCTCCCTGTAGTTCACCTCAGTCCTTCTAGTGCTCTCTCTGGGTCCCTCCCTGTAGTTCACCTCAGTCCTTCTAGTGCTCTCTCTGGGTCCCTCCCTGTAGTTCACCCCTTCTAGTGCTCTCTCTGGGTCCCTCCCTGTAGTTTACCTCAGTCCTTCTAGTGCTCTCTCTGGGTCCCTCCCTGTAGTTCACCCCTTCTAGTGCTCTCTCTGGGACCCTCCCTGTAGTTCACCTCAGTCCTTCTAGTGCTCTCTCTGGGTCCCTCCCTGTAGTTCACCCCAGTCCTTCTAGTGCTCTCTCTGGGTCCCTCCCTGTAGTTCACCTCAGTCCTTCTAGTGCTCTCTCTGGGTCCCTCCCTGTAGTTCACCTCAGTCCTTCTAGTGCTCTCTCTGGGTCCCTCCCTGTAGTTCACCTCAGTCCTTC